>NW_024543065.1:44062500-44340000 GCF_018167655.1 Microtus oregoni
ACTGGAACAGCTTGTACAAGTGTAAACCCTAGAGGGAGTGGACACTGTGGGGCGGGTTAGAATTCAAACTGCCAAAGTAGTCTCATGAAGAAGCAACAGATTGAACCTGAAAACCAGAGGTCAGAGGGCTGAAAACAATGACCAAAGACCTCACACTCAAAAGACACCAGGCCCTGATAGCCTTATGTGTTGCTAAATCTCTAGGAAAGGAGCTTTCTTCTGTTTCACAGACTGCTTAGAGTATGAAGTGGGGTGGCACCCAGCTCATTTTGCTAGATTGCCAACCCCCTGGCCTCACCACCCCACAGTCTAACCACGCCATACAAGGTCAGCCTAAAACAGGCAAGCCCAGGCCTGTCTAAAGGAGAATAGATCCAAAGATCTCCAGTAGAATATTGTTCACTTGACTCCAGGCAAGGGTTGTCAAACCATGTGTTCTCAAAGAATGTTCTGTTAGGAAATTTAACAACGACTGCAAAGACCGAGGGCAGCCTGCAGTGGAGCCCAGTGGAGCCTGGGGACTCGGCAGAGACCAGCATTAGCACAGAAGCAAACAGCGCAGGACTTGGTGTTGCACACCTTTAATGCCAGCACTCAGGAGGCCCAGGAACGTGGATCTCTGCGCGTTCAAGGCGAGCTTGGTCTACAGAGCTAGTTACAGGACAGCCAGGGCTGTTACACAGAGAAACCCTGTCTCGAAAACAAAGTTCTCTGACCTCCATATGTAAACACACACACACACACACACGGTGGCGAGAAGGCTCTCCCATTAAGAGCTCTTTCTGCCCCTGCAGAGGACTGGAGTTTGGTTATCAAGGCCTTTGTCAGGTGACTCACAACTTCTGTAACTTCAGCTCCAGAGGAGCAGATACCATCTTCTGCCTCCGCACGCATGCGTGCCTATGCATCCCACCCAAGCATACTAGCTATAAATCTTAAACAAAAAGCAGGCAGGGCTGGAGAGGTGGCTTAGAGATTAAGAGCTCTTCTGGAGGTCCCGAGTTCAATTCCCAGCCCCCACATGATGTCTCACAACCATCTAGAATGAGATCTGATGCCCTCCTCTGGTGTGTAGGTTTTCATGCATACAGAACATTGTGTATATAATAAAATATTTTTAAAAAGAAAGAAGGCAGGGCTGGAGAGATGGCTCAGTGGTTAAGAGCATTGCCTGCTCTTCCAAAGGTCCTGAGTTCAATTCCCAGTAACCACATAGTGGCTCACAATCATCTGTAAAGAGGTCTGGCGCCCTCTTCTGGTCTTCAGGCATACACACAGACAGAATATTGTATACATAATAAATAAATATTTTTAAAAAAAAAGAAGGCAGGATTTGAGAACTCTGTAAAGTGTGGAGGGAGGGAGGCAAAAACAGGCTATTGTAATCTCTCAATTTGGCATATGCTATCTCATTTCAGGGCCCAGAAACCTCCCCAGATCGGTCCTCAGCAATGAGGGCACCTCGGGATATGACAGAAGCCTCGGGGGTCAGTGTTGGAAAGGAAGAAAGTGGGGCGACTCCCTTAGGTGAGCAACTGGCCTCTTTTCCAGCTTCCTTCCTGATGATCAGGGGTTCTTGTGTCGCAGGCTAGGGCAGGGACTTGCCTGGCCATTGCTACTTGCTCAGTGAGTGCCCCTGGGATAGCTCAACACATGCCCGTGCCTTTGGGAAGCCCATGGAAGGTGGAGTCAGACTCTTGCTGTCTGCCAGGTGCTGCTTTGCCGGTGCATAGAACCCATAGCAGCACCTAACAGATGCGGTCCCTGTAGTTAGGGCCTCCCTGTGTAGCCCCGGCTGGCACAGTCTCTGCTCGGCCTCCTGAGTGCTGAGATTACCGGCATGCCTGTAGCATGCCCCAGTGAGAATCGGCTGCAGTGTATTTAGATCCAGGGTTCCAAAAGGACTCTCCCAGGGGTGCGTGCTGCTAAACCACGATTGGGCCCAGGCAGCCTGCTTCAGATCCTGTGCCCCCTCAACCCCTTTCAGATCAGCTCCCACTTTTCCCTCCCCGCTGCTGTGTCAGGGCTCTGTATCATGTGCCCAGCCCTTGAGATGGGCGTGGAGTCTGTTCCATCTCTTTAGGGTGAGGTGACTCCATGTGTCTCTAGACAGTGGGCCAGAAGCCAGATATCCCGGAAGATACCGGATAACTGCTGAGGGTGGGGCCGGAACAAGGGGAGACAAATGGGCATTTCAGACAGAAGAGGACACTAAGTTCATGATGTAAAACTACCAAAACCAAGGTTGTGGAAATGCCTAGGGCAGATAGGACACCTGGACAGAGCAGACATATATACTTATCTCTTACCTGCCTGTACCTGTTTGTTCTGTTCGGACCCCCTCAGCCTTACCCAGTGAAGTCAGCCCACCCATCTGTGTACCCTTCCCTCCCCACACCTGGTTTCTTTGGTCCACTCCCGCAGTGCTCCACCCTCTTGCCCGCTTGCTGTTTGTATTTGTTTTGTTACTCCCTCCTCGGGTCCCTATCTAGTCAGGTACCCCTTGACCTAGTATTCATCAGGGAGTGTCAGGCTCCTTGCTAGAAGACACAGGGATGGGAAACCTGCCCTTCATGCCACCTCCGTGTCCCCAACTGTGCTGCCCATCCTGACCCTGCTGCTTCTCCCTACCCTTGCAGGAACCAGGGCTTCCGAGACAGAGGTGCCTGCAACTGAGAACGCAGGGGCCACGCGCGTTTACAAGCAGGAGCCGGGCAGCCCCCCACCAACCCCGCTGGCACCCGTCCCCGTCCTCCCTGCTTTCCTGGCGGCCCCTGGCACCGTATCGTGCCCCGAGTGCGGCAAGTCTCCCCTGAAGCCGGCTCACCTGTTGCGCCACCGGCAGAGCCACTCAGGCGAGAAGCCGCACACATGCCCTGAGTGCGGCAAGGCATTCCGGCGCAAGGAGCACCTGCGACGCCACCGTGGCACCCACCCTGGCAGCCCGGGGCCCGCGCTGCGCCCCCTGCCGGCGCGTGAGAAGCCACACGCATGCTGCGAGTGCGGCAAGACCTTCTACTGGCGCGAGCACCTGGTGCGCCACCGTAAGACGCACTCTGGCGCTCGGCCCTTCGCCTGCTGGGAGTGTGGCAAGGGCTTCGGGCGGCGTGAGCACGTGCTCCGCCACCAGCGCATTCATGGCCGGGCTGCCGCAGCGCAGGGGACTGCAGCACCAGGTCCGGAGGGTGGCGGTGCCTTCCCACCCTGGGCCCTGGGGTAGCTGCAGTTCCAAACACCTGCTGAAGCGGCATCATCCCCTTAGCACCCCACCCACCTCCCCGACACCTCTTTCCCGCCCAAATGGTGCTTTCCCTTTTCAGGCCCCGTCTCCACTCCTTTCTCCCTTCTGGAGCGTTCGGCTTTCACCTGCCCCTACAAAAGATCCTTCTCTCTCCGCCTCCTTTCCTTCTCTTTTTTTATGGTGGGGAGACCTGTCCCAGGACACCCTTCACGTGGGAAAAGGAGCTCAGGGAAGGAGGAAACCCCCTCCTCCTCCCGCCTCCTGAGGAAGGCAGTCTTGGGCCTCAGGACAGAGTCAGGGCCAAAGGCAAGAGGCGGCAATAGTTTTTGAGGAGCAGGCTCAGACTAGGATCTGGTTCTCTGCACAGCTCAAAGGCATGAGGTGGGCAGAGGTGCCTGAGAAGCTTGTTAGAGATGGCAGGTCAGCAGCATCAGTGAGAGTAATAAAGTGACGGACTCGGTGTGTACAGGAGTCTGGGACTCTCCTGTGTTGTGGGAGGTTGAGCATCTGAGGCACAGGGGACTTGGGTGGGGCTCCACCTCACGTTCACATTGCAGAAGCAAGCTCTAGGTTCATGGAAGGTCTGGTACCAGATCCGCTCCAGTCCAGCTTGTCCTGGCTGCGGAACTTCAGGCAGGTAGTGCCCCTCTGCAAGAGTTCAATTTATGTTTTGTATCTTTTGAGACAAGATTTCTCTATAGCTCTGGCTGCCCTGGCCTCCTGGGTGCTGGGACGAAAGGCCTGTGCTACCACGGTGAGAAGTTCCAATTTCTTGTGCTTCACTGTCACCCCCCACCCATGCCGAGTTATCCAGTTAGGTGACTCCGTGTCATCGAGGGACCCCCAGATAACCAGTGCCAGCAGTCTGGGACAGTGCAGTTTGCCAAGAAGACTCCATTCTGGCCTTGGAAAGGTGAAGGCTGCCCTTTGTCCTCAGTCTGCCCCGTCACAGTGCAGCAGTCTAGACCTGACTATCCAGGGAGGAAACCCACATGGGAGGAAGTGCAACGACCCTCGGCCCGCCCTGCGGGGGTCTTTGGACACTCGATTTGAGCCCCAGGAATCTGCTTCCACACCATCTCTCTATGTAACATGCACAATGCGGGGGTACAGTGGAAGGTCCCCAGTGCTTTGAGATGGTCTTGCCAGAGCAGCTCAAGCTAACTTTTGAACTTACTGTGTAGCCAAAGATGACCATGCGTCTCCAATTCTGTCTCTGCCCCCCGGTTTTGGGAACATAGCTGTGCATGATGATGCCTGGGGTTAAATGCTGTGCCACCATGCCCAGGTTTTATTCTCTATGTTTGTTTTTTGGTTTTTTGAGACAAGGTCTCTATGTAGTCCTGACTGTCCAGAAAAACTTACCATGTAGATCAGGCTGACCTCAAACTCCCAGAGCTCCGCCTGCCTCTGCCTCCTGAGTGCTGGGATTAAAGGTGTGGGCCACTATGCCTAGTCCTATTCATTTATCCATTTATTTATTTGCTTGTTTTTCAAGACAGGGTTTCTCTGTGTAGCTTTCGTGCCTGTCCTGGAACTACCCTTACTTATTCTTAATGGACACATGGGACCTTCCCTGGAAGATGTGTCCAAAGAAATGGTCAAAGCAGGATGCCTTTATACGTTTTATAAAAGGAATAATCAATGTATAAGTAAATGAAAGAATATGGGTGGGGCTAGGTTCCTAGAAGAAATTGAGTGTTCACTAGGAAATATGCTTCGGAGGGTAGTGTGGTAGGAAACCAGGGCTGGCTGTCTTCACCAGATCAGACGGTCATTTGAAGCAATGACGCCCTCTAGTGGTAAGAGCTCTTTCTTGAACTGAGAAGGTGGCTGGGAGGTCTTGCAGCTTGCAGATAGGAAAGAAGGGTGGACAGCCCTTTCTGCAAAGAGAATTTCACCAGTGTTCCAAGGACCTGGCTAATAACACAGCCTCCCCTTCACACCAGCAGTCCTAATGGAGACGTCCCACCACCCCACCCCGTCAATCACGCTGCAGCTGCCTCTGGCTTCCAGTTCTTGTGGTCGTGGGTAGGGCACTTCTAATTGGATTGTCCAACATTTTATAGCCACTCTGTAGCTGTGAATGTAGACGTTCACAAAGGTGTAGACACAGATGGCAGGTGGGTGCCACCAGCACCTTTGACGAAGCTGCCAAGCCCCAGTGCCCATCCTAACATGGCCAATGAAGCCCAGTTCCAATACCTACACCAATGCCTTGCTGCAGAGTACGGGAAAGGCCCCGGGATTGTCCACACTCATGCAGTGTCTTTCATGGCAGCACTGTGGTGAGATCTTAGCTTTGCCATGCGGTGGGATAGGCTGAAGTCGCATGATCAGCTGCAGACTGTTGGGTGCCTATGAGGAGGGTGGAGCAGTGGGAAAGTGGGGGTGTCATGCAGGCCCAGGGAGTTTAATTTGCAACAACAGGAACCATGTGGTCGAAACCCTGTGCTGGGCTGAGAAACCAGTAGGTAAGAGCACTTGCTCTGTAAACGTGGGACTCGGGTTCAGTCATCAGCACCTGTAGCGTCGCTGGGTGAAACAGAATCGAGAACACATAGTCCTACAGCCATGGATTTTATTTATTTTTGACCAAGAAGACTGGAGAAAAGACATCATCTTAAACAAATGGTGCTGGTCACACGTGATGTCGGCATATAGAATGAACATAGATCCGCATCTATTACCCTACACAGATGGGTCAAGGACCTCAACATAAGACCAGATACACGGGCTCTCATCAAAGAGAAAGGGAATATAGGCTCGAACTCATTGTCCCAGGAACAGAACACCGATAGCACAGGCACTAAGACCAACAGTTAATATATGGGGCCTCATGAAGCTGAAAGTTTCTGTAAGGCAAAGGGCACCATCATTCAAGCAAGTGACAGAATGAGAAATGTTTACCAGATATATATATATATATATATATATATATATATATATATATATTTCAAGACAGGGTTTCTCTGTAGCTTAGGAGCCTGTCATGGAACTCTCTGTAGATCAGGCTGGCCTTGAACTCAGAGAGAACCACTTGGCTCTGCCTCCTGAGTGCTGGGATTAAAGGCATGGGTCACCACTATCCGGCCCAGCTACAGGTTTTACAGAGATTTTGTAGCTAGAATATGTAAAGAACTAAAGAAACAAAACATCATGAAAACAACCCAGTTTTAAAACTGAGGAAAGGAACAGAGTCCTCCAAAGATTAACCACAAATGGCCAAGAAACATTTAAAAATGTTCAGCTTCCTTTCCCATCAGTGAAATGCGAAAAAAAAAAAAAGATTTTGGGCCTTGATGACACACATCTTTTAATCCCAGCACCTGAGAGGCAGAGGCAGGTGGATCTCTGAGTTTGAAGTCAGCATGGTCTACAGAGCGAGTTCTAGGGCAGTCAGGGCTACACAGAGAAACTTTCAAAAAACCAGAACCAACCAAACAAATAACTTGATGACAAGTTCTGGTAATAGTGTGGGGGAAGGCGGACGTGCTCTCATTGTAATGAGAGTACAAACTGGTGCAGCCACTACAGACAGCATCGTGGTTTCTAAAGGGATGGATGGAGGGAGGGAGACAGAGAAATGGAAAGTAGCTGTAGCACATGATCCAGCCACACTGCTCTGTTCATTTACCCCAAAGACGGGACTGCCACACTATAGAGACACCTGCCCATCCGTGTTCATTGCTGCTCTGCTCATAGTAGCCAGCAGGCGGAAGCTACCTGGATGCCCATCGATCAGTGAACAGATAATGGAGATTTACATTTACACGAGGGACTGTTATTCAGTGTTGGAAAAACAAAACGGAAATTCACAGGTAGATGGAGCCGGAACCAATTATTCTGCATGAAGTAAATCAGACACAGAAAGGCAAACACCCCACATTTTCTCTCATTTGTGCATGTTAGCTTTAAGTTTTCACATTTGGCCAGGTGGTGGTGGTGCTCGCCCTTAATCCCAGCACTCGGGAGGCAGAGGCAGGCAGATCTTTGTGAGTTCGAGGCCAGCCTGGTCTACAAGAGCTAGTTCCAGGACAGGCCCCAAAGCTTCAGAGAAATCCTGTCTCAAAAAAAAATTCACATTTATCTATTTCATTTGGACACCCCCTGAGGTGAGAAAGTAGTAAGGTGTGGTGGTAGGGGCTTTCAAGGGAGGGGAGCTAGAAAGTCGTGGTAGAAACGCCTATTTTAGAAGTGGAGCCCCAGAGGAAGTTGACTTTTATCAGTGAGGCATGGGAGTGGGTAACTTGAGGGGCAGAGATGGAGGGGTTGTGGAGGAGAAACTTAGCTACCCAGGGTGGCCACCCAGGCTTTCTGTCATAGTGCCGGCTCAGACATGGCCTGGATCTACCTGAGTTTGGCTCCCTCTTCTGGCGACAAAGAGACACAACAACTCCCCTGGCAAGGAGAGGCAGAGAGGAAAAAGGAGGCAGTGAGAAGAGGTGGGGAGGAGTGGAGAACCCTGGGAAGGAATGTGGAAATGTGGAGATGGGAGAAATGGCTCAGGGCCTAAGAGTGCCTGCTGCTCTTGCAGAGGACCCAAGATCAGTTCCCAGCACCCATATCTGGTGGCTCATGACTGCTTGTAACTCCAGGTCTTGGGGTTCTGACACTCTTTCCTGGCTTTTGTGGGCATCTGTATATATGTGACACCCCCCTCTTTCTCCTGTATATATGTGATCTCTCTCTCACACACATAAATAAAATGAAAATGAAATTTTGCTGGGTGGTGCATACCTTTAATCCCAGCACTTGGGAGGCAGAGACAGGTGGATCTCTGTGAGTTCAAGGCCAGCCTGGTCTACTGAATGAGTTCCAGGACAGCTAAGGCTACACAGAAACCCTGTCTCAAAAAAAAAAAATAAAAAGAAGAAGAAAAAGAGAGAGCGAGAAAGGCTAGCAGTGAGGTCTTCGAGTCTCTCTTCTCTCCCCTCCCTCTCTCCGCGTCTCCTGGTAACCTTTTCTAGGCTTCCATCCCACAGCCCTTCTGTCCCCTCTCCTGAGGACATCACTGCTCCTCCTCCCTTCCAGTTCCCAGAAAAGCCATTTACACCTCCTTGTCACTTTCTCCTTCCTAAGTCTCTTCCTCGTCCTCCCCCAGATCTGAGGTCTCCCAGAAGAAACCTCAGGACAAGGGCTTTGTTGTCTCCCCAGCTCCTTTCTTTCATTCCTCCCACGACTCTACCTTGTTCAGCGGGAACAAAGATGGACAGGGCGGGGCAGGGGAGGGGTTCCCGTAGGAGCACTTTGAGGGTGGGGTGAAGGCGGAGACCGAGACAAAGTCGTCCCCGGTCCGAGGAATATGGGAAAGAGGCCTCTTAGCAGAGAGGAAGAAAAGGTCCAGGAGACCTGGACTCTCCACGGTTTCTCCCGGAGCAGCGGCCAGTGGCAGGGTTGAACTCTCTCCTAAGGTTCATCCTCCGGAGACGGAAATGGAGGGACAGAATAAAAAGATGGAAGGAGTTAGAGCAGACACAATGGCCTCCATCAGTAGCCATCCTACAGCTGTTTATCGAGATCCAGGAACTATTTAAAAAAAAAATTATTTATTGGCCGGTGAGATAGCTCAAGGTTGACAACCTGAGTTCAATACCCAGGACTCTCTTCATAGGACTGACTCCTACAAGTTGTCCTCCTGCCTCCACACATATGCTTTGGCATGTGCCTGCCATAAATAAATGTCATTTTAGTGCATTTATGTGTATGTGTGTGTGTGTGTGTGCGTGCGCGTACGCGTACGCACGTGCATGAGTGAGTGTACCTGTATGCACACACAAAGGCACAGAGGGCATTGGGTGCCCTTTTGCACCATCCTCCACCTATTCCTATGAAGCAGTGTCTCTCCCTGAACCTGGACCTCATATTTTCTGGGTTAGGCTGGAAGCCAGCAGGCCTTGGTGATCTACCTGTTTCTGTCTGCACCCTCCCTGCACTTTAAAATTGGACTGGAGTCTCAGGGAGGTGCATGGTATCTGGCTGCTACAGGATGCTGGAACTCAAATTCCAGTCCTCAAGATTGTGCTACAAGCACTATTAACTGCTGAGCCATCTCCCTCGTCCCTTGTTTTGTTTCTGTTTGGATCAGAGTCTCACTAAAGTCCAGGAACTCATGATCCTCAGGCCTCAGCCCCCAAAGTGCTGGGATCACAGGTGTGAGTCTTCAAGCTACGCTCCAGGAGCCATTTCAGTATCATTTTAGCCACACGGATGTCCTGTGCCGTGTGAGATGCGGAGCTAGAGAGATGCTGCACCAGGGGGAGACGAGGTTTGTGGGAAAGGAAACCACTGAGACAGACAGAAAGACACACACACACACACTCAGCCACACGTGCGCACCTGTGTGCACAAAATGGAGGCTGGAGAATCAAGAGTTCAAGGTTATCCTCCGCCAAGACGAGTTGAGGCCAGCCTGGATTCCAGATGCCTTGTGTCAAAACAGAGACAGAAAAGAAACACCAGGGGGTTGAGATGGCCTGAGGGACCCACACAGTTGAAGGAGGAAACCAGTACTCACAAATTGTTACGCCGTGGTGAGTACTCCCCACCCTTGCTGTGGCACGGCCCACTAACGGAATACACAGGTCAGATGGAGGATAAAGAGACAGTGGGGGGAAGTCAGCGTGCCTCCAGCCGAGGCTCTGCCAGGGGCGGCTGAGGCAGAGCAATGTTCTCTGCCACAAAGCACCTTTGTCTGACCTCACAGACCAGCTAATAAACACTCAAGTGGATGAGTCCTCTCTCCGCCTCCATCCTTACCCCGCCCACCCTTGTCTCTCTCTCCCTAACCTCTTCCAACTTTTCATTCTCCTCAGAAGCATAAAAGCCAGGACCCTGAGAGCTGCTGAGTGTGGCCGACTGCACCCAGGTTTGAGCCCGGGCCGGAGGGGAGGTTGGAGGCTGGAGGGACTGAGGGCTGTCATGCTAAAAGTGTTCTGGGGAATGACAAGAACATGAGAGGATGGAACTGCAGAGAGATGGGCATCGGTGATGGGTCACTAGGAAGGGACTGGCAGAGACAGAAGCAGAGTGCAGATGGTGGGGAGGAAAGACTGGGCATGGGTGAGTTCCGTGGATGGGTGATAGTGGGTAAGAGACGGGCGCGGGGAGGGGAGGAGTTACTGTGCCCCTTTCTATCACAGTTTTTATTAGTTATTTTTTTAAGATTTATTTATTATGTATACAATGTTCTGCCTGCATGTGTCCCTGCAGGCCAGAAGTTGACACCAGATCTTATTACATGTGGTTGTGAGCCCCCATGTGGTTGCTGGGAATTGAACTCAGGACCTTTGGAGGAACAGTCAGTGCTCTTAACCGCTGAGCCCCTATCACGTTATTTATTTATTTATTTATTTTGTTTTTGTTTTTTGTTTTTTTTTTGGTTTTTTCGAGACAGGGTTTCTCTGTAGCTTTGGAGCCTATCCTGGAACTAGCTCTGTAGACCAGGCTGGCCTTGAACTCACAGAGATCCGCCTGCCTCTGCCTCCCAAGTGCTGGGATTACAGGCGTGCGCCACCACCGCCCGGCTACGTTATTTATTTTGTGTATGTGTGTGCTTGCCTATGTGCCCCAGGCATGCTTGGAGAGTTCAGAAGACAGCTTCTTGGAATCATTTCTCTTCCCTGGGAACTGAACTCAGGCCGTTAGGCTTGGCAGCAAGCTCCTTTCCCTGCTCAGCCTTCTTGCTGAGCCCTGTTGTTGAGACAGGCTGTAATCCAGGCTGGCCTGAAACTTGCTGTGTACAAGAGAATGACCTTTGCCCGACGGTGGTGTGGCACACACCTTTAATCCCAGCACCTGAGAGGCAGAGGCAGGTAGATGGATCTCACTGAGTCTGAGGCCAGCCTGGTCTACAGAGGGAGTTCCAGAATAGCAAGGGTTACACAGAGACATCCTGCCTTGAAAAAACAAAAACAAAAACAAATTAAATTAAAATTAAATAAGTAAAAATTAAAGACACACACACACACACACACACACACAGAGAGAGAGAGAGAGAGAGAGAGAGAGAGAGAGAGAGGTGGGGGGGGGATGACCTTGAATTTCTAATCTTCCTCCTCCACCTCTGGAGTATTGAGATTACGGGTGTGTACCGTCACATCTGGCTCTGGTGACCAATACTCTATTCTTTTCCTGTCTCATTTTTCTAACAGTTAGCTTTCTATGCCACAGCTTTTAAATCAGTAGATTCAAATAATATAAAAGTTACCAGGGAAGGCCAGTTGGATGGCTGAGCTGATAAAGGTGCTGGAAGCTAATTGTGAGTTCAATTCTTAGGACCCACAAGATGGAGGGAGAGAACTGAAATTTGTCCTCTGACTTCCACACGCAGACTATGTATGGAGGATTTTTCTTTCCCTTGTGCGAGGCAACATTGTCTAGAGGCAAGCTAAAGTATACAGGAGGGGCCTGGAGAGTTGGCTCCGTGGTTAGGAGCCGCTGCTGTTCTTACAGAGGACCTGGGCTCCGTTTCCAGCACCCTCATCAAACGGCTCACAATCATCGACTGGCTCACAATCGACTGGCTCACAATCGATTATAATTCCGGATCTAGGGGCTCTGGCACCGGTTTCTAGGGCAGATGCACATAGGTTCTGTGCAAACGGCAGATTTGGAGACCCGTGGGGAAAGGTCCCATGAGCACTGAAAACAGTTGTATATACTTGTACATTTTCCGTTAACTGACTCTCTCGTTTCTCCCTCCTCTCTACTCTTTCCCGTTTGTTTTCGAGTGCTGTAGGGTAGGTGTGGAGGTCGGGGGCAATCCGAGGTTTGATTCTCACCATTCAGCCCCTTCAGCTTGTTGGATGCAAGGTCTCTCTCTCTCTCTCTCTCTCTCTCTCTCTCTCTCTCTCATTTATTGAGTGTACATTGGGGTTTTGCCTGCATATGTCTGGTGAAGGTGTCAGATCCCCTGAAGTGGAGTTACAGTTGTGAGCTACCATGTGGGTGCTAGGAATTGAACCCGGAGCCTTTGGAAGAGCAGTCAGTGCTCTTAGCTGCTGAGCCATCTCTCCAGCCTCCGGCTGCCAGGGTCTCTTGTTTATAGCTGTGGAGCTGTGGATACCCGAGTAGCTGACTGTGAGCTGCGGGCACTTTCCTCATTCCACCCTCCATTTCAGTGTAAGACAACTGGGGTTACAGAAGCACATTCCTGCAATCGACTTTTCCATGAGTTCTGGGGATCCGAACGCCAGTCCTCAACCTTTCTAGGCAAGTGCTTTGTCTGTCTACTGAGCCATCTCTCCATCGTGTATGCTCACTTCCTCTCCCTCTCATTCCCTTTTCAAGATTTATTTCATTTGATCTTACATGCATATGCACCATGTGTGTTCAGGTGCCCGTGGAGGTCAGAAGAAGGTGTTAGATTCCTTAGAACCAGAGTTAAAGAGGTTGTAAGCCACCTGGTGTAGGTGCTGGGACTGAACACAGGCTTCTTCTTTCTTCTTCTTCTTCTTCTTCTTCTTCTTCTTCTTCTTCTTCTTCTCTCTCTCTCTCTCTCTCTCTCTCTCTCCCTCCCTCTCTCTTTTACAATAGTAGCAAGTGTTTTGTTTTGTTTTGTTGAGACAGGGTCTCTCTGTGTATCCCTGGCTATCCTTGGAACTCCCTCTGTAGACCAGGCTGGCTTTGAACTCAGAGAAATCCACCTGCTGCCTCTGCCTCCCGAGTGCTGGGATTAAAGGTGTGTACCACTACTACCTTGGTAGTAGCAAGTATTCTTAACCACTGAGCCATCTCTCTAGCTTCATCTTTTTTATGAATTTGTGAGTGTGAGTGTGTGTATCCACAGAGACCAGAAAAGAATGACAGATTCCCTGGAGCCAGAGTCACAGGCAGTTGTAAACTGTCAGTGTGCATGCTGAGATTGAAACTTGGGTCCTCTGGAAGAGAAGGAAGCACTTTGAACTGCTAAATTATCTCTTCAAGTTTTCTCTCTCTCTCTCTCTCTCTCTCTCTCTCCCTCTTCCTCTTCCTCTCATTCTTTCTTTTTTTGTTTTTTTTTTCAAGACAGGGTTTCTCTGTAGCTTTGGAGCCTGTCCTGGAACTAGCTCTTGTAGACCAGGCTGGCCTCGAACTCACAGAGATCCGCCTGCCTCTGCCTCTTGAGTGCTGGGATTAAAGGCGTGCGACACTGCCGCCCAGTATTCATTTTTAAACTGTATCTTGTATTCCAGTTTAGCTTCAAACCCAAGGATGACCTTGCATTCCTGACCCTCCAGCCTGTACCTCTGGGGTGCACAGCCTATTCCTTTAAAAAAAATTATTTATTTATCATGAATACAGTGTTCTGCCTGCATGTATGCCTGCAGGCCAGAAAAGGGCGTCAGATCTCATTGTGAGCCGCCATGTATGTGTGCTGTGAATTGAACTCAGGACTTCTGGAAGAGCAGCCAGTGCTCTTAACCTCTGAGTCCTTGTTTTATTTAAGCACATATTTCAAAATGAAGCTTAAAAAAAACCTTAAGCCAGATGTGGCATATACTTATCATAGGAGGATCAAAGTTTGAAGCAAGCCTGAGTTTAAAAAGTGAGCATCCTGTAGGTTTATCCTGTAGCACAAGCCTGCTATTCTAGTTGCTTAAGAAGCTGAGGCAGGGCTGGGCAGTGGTGGCACACCGCACGCCTTTAATCCCAGCACTCGGGAGGCAGAGGTAGGCGGATCTCTGTGAGTTCGGGGCCAGCCTGGTCTACAAGAGCTAGTTTCAGGACAGGACAGGCTCCAAAGCTACAGAGAAACCCTGTCTCAAAAAAAAAAAAATGAAGTCAAGGTTACCTTGAGGAAATTAGTGAGATTCTATATCAAAATAAATCACATTAAAAGTACCAGCAATGTATAGTTTAAGGATAGAGCTCCTGCTTAGAATCCCTCGGTGAGCAGCTGGGGGTGTGGCTTAGCGGTAGAGTACTTGTATGTGAGAAACCCGAAGTTCAGTTTCCAATTCCCAACCTCTACCCCTACACAGGCAAAAAACACAGAAAGAGGAGAGATGCCAAAACAAACAGATCAGAATGTTCATTTTATTTTTCTATGATACATTTAAAATAAAAAGACCCTGGGCAGTGGTGGCACAGGCCTTTAATCCCAGCACCCAGGGAGATAGAGGCAGGTGGATCTCTGTGAGTTCGAAGCCAGCCTGGTCTACAGAGTGAGTTTCAGGACAGCCAGAGATACACAGAGAAACCCTGTCTCAAAAAAAAAAATTAAAAATTAAAAAAAAAAAGACATTTTCTACCCACTGTTGGGCACCGCAGTGATGTCACGCTTCATGCATATGGCCAGACTCATTCAGCTCCAGACACCGTGTGCACTTTCGTTTTTTTCTGGGGGGTAGAATAGATCAATTCCATTCATTAAAACTCTTGCCACCATATCACAGTGGTACACAACCCTGCTGTGGAGAATAACTTTTTTGTTTTGTGTTTTTGAGACAGGGCTTTTCTGTGTAGCCCTGTCAGTCCTGGAAGTTTCTGTAGACCAGGCTGACCTCGGACTCACACAGAGGTCTGCTTGCCTCTGCCTCCAGACTGTTGCGATTAAATGCGTGCGCCACCGCCACGCAGTTTCAAGGATAACGCTCGCTCTGTCTTTGCAGCCTCCATCAGCTGTGTGCTGTGTTCTTCCAGCTTCGGAATGGCCTGCTCCATGCATCTGGTCCTCCTTGTCGTCATCTTGCTGAGCCTGGCAGGGACACCCGAGACTGTGCCTGTTCGCAGGGTAACTAACACCTCCCTTCTGAGGAGAGGTTTTACATTGTTTTTTTCTGGTTTGATCCGGGGGGGGGGTCTTGTTGTAGGGGACAAGCTAATGTCATAAACCTGAGAAGAAAAACGGGGGTGACCTCATCAGCTTGGCCCTGGGAGTGGAGTGGAGAACAGGTGAAAAATAGATGGTTGGGATTGAGTTTCTTCAGCCCAGTGTGATGGCGCCTGCCAGTCATCCCAGCGCTCGGAAAGCCGAGGCAGAAGGGTTGTGAATTCAAGGCCAGTGGACAACATAGTGAGATTCTAATAAAAAATAAAGAGATAAGAAAAGAGAGGGGCTGGAGACATGGCTCAGCGGGTAAGAGCACTGACTGTTCTTCCAGAGGACCCAGGTTCAATTCCCAGCACCCATATGGCAGCTCACAACTGTCTGTGACTCCAGTTCTAAAAGATCAGGCACCCTCACACAGACATACGTGCAGTCAAAACACCAATGTAATATAATAAATAAATATTTTTTTCTTTTTTTTTTAGAAAATAAATAAATATTTTAAAAGAGAGAGAGAGAGAAAAGGATGATGAGTGTAGCTCAGTTGGTGGTGTGCCTGTCTACGAGGGAGAAGCTCTAGGTCCCATCCCCAAGGGCATGGTGGTGTGTGCCTGTAATCCCAGCACTCAGGAGGCAGAAGCAGGAGGGTCAGACATTGGAGAGTAACTTGAGCTAGTCCTGTTTCTTACAGTCTGTCTGTCCGTCTGTTGTGGGGGTTGTACATTATGCAATGGGATAAGATAACCTGCAGGAGTAACATCTGTTCTTCCATGTCCTGCTTGAACTACGTCATGCTTTCACCAAAGCATCTTTATCCACTGAGCCACCTTGCCCCGGCCCTCCACTTGCTAGGTTATAGGAGATCCTAACTGCACAGGGCTGAACTAGGGACTAAGCAGAGCTGTGTCACTGGCTAGTATCAAGGTGATATTGTGATCTGCATTACCCTAGACTTCTGGGATCTTGCCACTTTCTTATCTTGGTCCACTTTTCTTCATCTCTTCCAGGGACGAGGAGGATGGACCCTCAATAGTGCTGGTTATCTCCTGGGTCCTGGTAAGCGCTTTTTCTCCATATTCTGACCTTCACTTATGCCTACCTGATGCCAGTCGTGTTGTGAACCCAACAAAGATGCTGAATCAGTTGCTTTTACATCACTATGACCAAAATGCCTGATAGTCAAGGGTGGAAGGATTCATTGTGGCTCATGGTTTTAGAGGGGTCCCCTCCATCATGGTAGGCAAGGCTTGGCAGGTCAGTATGCATCGCAGAAGAGGGAGGGTGTGGAGGAATTCAGGGGATCACTGTGTAGCCAGGACTATAGGTCAGACTAAAACCTTCAAAGGCCTGCCCTTAGTGACCCATTTCCTTTGGTTAGACCCCACCTACGAAAGGTTCCACAACCTTCTAGAAATTCTAGGGGAATGAACAAGTGTTCAAAACCTGAGCCTGATGTGGGACGCCCCTCTGTATGCTGTGAATGTGTTTTATTACCATTGGTTAATAAAGAAGTTGATTTGGCCAGTAGCCATGCTGAATAGAGTCGGGTGTGTGGGGGAAATCCAAGCAGAAACACAGGGAGAAAGAAGATGGAGTCAGGGAGATACCAACAGCTGCCGAGGAAGCAAGATGTGAGGTAACAAGCCATGAGCCTCATGGTAAATACAGAACGATAGAATTGGGTTAAGTTAAATTAAGAGAGGGGCTGGAGACATGGCTCAGCGGGTAAGAGCGCTGTTAAGCTAGTTAATAATAAGCCTGAACTGATAGGCCAAACAGTTTGCAATTAATATTAAGTCTCAGAGTGGTTATTCAGGAACTGCTAGGTGGGAGAGAAACCTCCATTTACATGAGCCTGTAGGGGGTGGTTCAGATTCAAGCTATTCCCTCTGTAGTCCAGGCAGAAGACTGCAGGCAGGGCCTGCCATGATATTCAGGGTTAGTCTCCCTGGGTCTCCATTTCTGGCTCTGAGACAGGGAAGACAATGGTGGTCCCCACATTGGGGAGAGGGTTATGAGGTTTAAGTAAGTTGTCTACATAGCTCAGTTGGTAGAGCTACTGCCTAGCTCACTGAAAACCTTGGGTTTGATGCCAGAACTGTATATAACATTAGGTGTGGGATCACAGCCCTCTGATCTTAGCACTTGAGAGGTACAGACAGGTGGATCAGGAATTCAAGGACATCATGAGCTACTTTGGGAATTTGAGACAAGGGGTACCTGAGACCCTGTCTCAAAACAAATAATATAAAAAATGTTCATTAAAATGGCTCAGTGTGTAAAGGTACTTTTTGCCTGATGGTGCAAACCAGATACCCTGAGTTTGAGACTAAAATCCACATAAAGGGAAAGGGGAAGGGTTAACAAGATGGCTTTGTGGTTTTTGCCTCCAAGCCTGATGACCTGAGCTCCCAGTAGCCACATGGTAGAAGGAGGGAACCAGTTCTTACAGGGTGTACTCTGCTCTCCATAGGGGTGAGGTGGCACGAGTGAACTTATGCACAGGGGTGAGGTGGCACTGGTGAGCCTAGGCACAGGGGTGAGGTGGCCTGGGTGAGCCTAGGCACAGGGGTGAGGTGGCACTGGTGAGCCTAGGAACAGGGGTGAGGTGGCCTGGGTGAGCCTATGCACAGGGGTGAGGTGGCCTGGGTGAGCCTATGCACAGAGGTGAGGTGGCCTGGGTGA
Organism: Microtus oregoni; assembly: GCF_018167655.1. Lineage (NCBI taxonomy): Eukaryota > Metazoa > Chordata > Mammalia > Rodentia > Cricetidae > Microtus > Microtus oregoni. The sequence continues at coordinate 44,080,179 of NW_024543065.1, forward strand.
GCCTAGGCACAGGGGTGAGGTGGCCTGGGTGAGCCTATGCACAGGGGTGAGGTGGCACTGGTGAGCCTAGGAACAGGGGTGAGGTGGCCTGGGTGAGCCTATGCACAGGGGTGAGGTGGCACTGGTGAGCCTATGCACAGGGGTGAGGTGGCCTGGGTGAGCCTATGCACAGGGGTGAGGTGGCACTGGTGAGCCTAGACACAGGGGTGAGGTGGCCTGGGTGAGCCTAGGCACAGGGGTGAGGTGGCACTGGTGAGCCTAGGCACAGGGGTGAGGTGGCCTGGGTGAGCCTATGCACAGGGGTGAGGTGGCCTGGGTGAGCCTATGCACAGGGGTGAGGTGGCCTGGGTGAGCCTAGGCACAGGGGTGAGGTGGCCTGGGTGAGCCTATGCACAGGGGTGAGGTGGCACTGGTGAGCCTAGGCACAGGGGTGAGGTGGCACTGGTGAGCCTATGCACAGGGGTGAGGTGGCCTGGGTGAGCCTAGGCACAGGGGTGAGGTGGCCTGGGTGAGCCTATGCACAGGAGTGAGGTGGCCTGGGTGAGCCTAGGCACAGGGGTGAGGTGGCCTGGGTGAGCCTATGCACAGGGGTGAGGTGGCCTGGGTGAGCCTATGCACAGGGGTGAGGTGGCACTGGTGAGCCTATGCACAGGGGTGAGGTGGCACTGGTGAGCCTAGGCACAGGGGTGAGGTGGCCTGGGTGAGCCTATGCACAGGGGTGAGGTGGCACTGGTGAGCCTAGGCACAGGGGTGAGGTGGCCTGGGTGAGCCTATGCACAGGGGTGAGGTGGCCTGGGTGAGCCTATGCACAGGGGTGAGGTGGCCTGGGTGAGCCTATGCACAGGGGTGAGGTGGCCTGGGTGAGCCTAGGCACAGGGGTGAGGTGGCCTGGGTGAGCCTAGGCACAGGGGTGAGGTGGCCTGGGTGAGCCTATGTACAGGGGTGAGGTGGCCTGGGTGAACCTATGTACAGGGGTGAGGTGGCCTGGGTGAGCCTATGCACATAAACACATACATGATAAACAAAGGCCGAGGAAATGTGGTTTTTAACAATGAGTTACACAATACCGACACACAGTGGGTATCAGTTTCTCTTCCCACAGTGGGCACCGTATAATGATTTAGATGCCTTGCTTTCCGGTTTTTTAACAATGAGTTACACAATACCGACACACAGTGGGTATCAGTTTCTCTGCCCACAATGGGCACCGTATAATGATTTAGATGCCTTGCTTTCCGGTTTTTCTTCCACCCCTGCCTCTTCACTTCCCCCAAATGAATCTTCTTCGGAGCACTTGCTCTTAGCCACCAAAGTCACCACACGCTATGCCGGAGGCTAGGCTCGGCTCACTAGAAGTTAAACTGGGTTGGGTGGGTGGATGTGCCTTTTCCAGCACTTGGGAGGCAGAGGTCAGTGGGCTCAAGGCCAGTCTAGTCTACGTAGGGAGTTCCAAGCCAGCCAGAACTACATTGTGAGAATTTGTCCCAAAATAGAGAGGAGGCCACAGGTTAGGGCTTATGGAGTGTTCTCCGCATTTAGTCAGCACTCCTGCCATTTGAGGCTGGCGCCCGCCCGGCCCTACAAACTGTGAGCCACACTGCTTCACTTTTCCTATCCTAAGTCTCCCGCGCTTTTATTCTGAAATGAAGATCTGTTTCCCACAGGCTTCAGTTAGAAGCCAGCAAGTTGGCTAGATGAGTAAGGATCAGGGTTCTAATCCCAGAAGGAGCAAACTGACTCCTTTTAAGTGTCCTGTGACCTTCATTCAAGTGCCATGGCGTGTGTACTGCTCCCTACATCTCTCTCTTCCTCTCTCTCTCTCTCTCTCTCTCTCTCTCTCTCTCTCTCTCACACACACACACACACACACACCTAACAAATAAATGTAAAAGAAAGTAAGGAAACCCCATGTTGCCTTGACAACATGACAGGAAGAACTGAAAACGTGAGATTTGTCCTCAGACATAGGTGGGTTACTGTAGGTGGACCTGTCCCGACCACCTGCTCCCAAATAATTATTAATTATTATAATTAATAATCTATAAATTATAGATGCTTGGCCAATAGCTCAGGCTTGTTACTAACTAACTCTTACAATGTAACCCATTTCTATTTGTCTGTGTGCTGCCCCAAGGTTCGTGGCTCTTGCCCCTATCCCATCTTGTGTGTCCTACTTGTTCTCCGTCTGGCTGGCGACTCCCCTGACTCTGCCTCCCTCATTCCATCATTCTCAGTTTGGTTCTTCTGCCTCTTTATCCTGTTCAGCTATTGGCCAGTCAGCTTGTTTATTAAACCAATCGTAGTGACATACATCACACAGTGGGCAGAAGGATTATTCTGCAGCAGGTTACAATCCTAGGCTAAGCTAAGTAAATCAGGTCTGGTCAGTGCATATCCTATCCTTGTGGCTTTGGTTGGTGTGATTCTGCCAAATGCTAGAAGGACTTGCTGGGCCCCGTGTGAGGTCATGCTGTTAAACAGCTCTCTTGCTTTATCCCATCCCTTCTCTAGTCGCCCACCTTCCCTCAAATGCAGACCAAGGCAGGAAGAGGGACTCGGCTCTTGAGATCCTAGACCTGTGGAAGGCTATCGGTGAGTAGCGGTTTCCTGCATCTCCAGCATCCCCCTCTACATACCTTCTGGTTGACTTTGGAAACTGGTGGATGTGGGCTCCACCCCCTCACCCTGTCACTTCCTAGGTAGAAGAAAGAACTGTAATTCTGTCAAGCTTTTCATTTCTCCCCAGGTAAAATCGTAGCCACTATCTCATTTGGGTGTAGTGGTCCATGCCTGTTATCTCACTTGGGATCCCAGGCAGGAGCATCAGGAGTTTACAGTTACCTACAGTTACCTGGTGATTTCTAAGCCGGTCTAGGTTACATGATACCCCTTCTCCACACTGCCCTCCCCAAGAAAGAACAGAACCAGAAAGATAGCTCAGTGGGTAAAGGCACTCGCTGCCTAGTCTGGCCACTCGAGTTTGATATCCAAGACTGACAAGATGGAAGGGGAGAACTGATTCCATAGGTTGTCCTGTGATCTGCATACCTGTGCCAAACAAACACACATACATACGCACATACACACTTATCACACATACCAATACATACACACATACCCATCACACATACATACCACACATACACACACACACACACACGCAGAGACACACACATATACCCATTCACCACATATACCCACACACACATATACCCATTCACCACACATACACGCACATACACACCACACATACACACACGCAGAGACACACACATATATACCCATTCACCACACATACACCCACATACACACCACACATGCATGCACACAAAGGCACACAAACACCACACATACACACACACCACACATACTTACACACAAACGTACACACCACACATACATGCACACAAACACCACACATACACTACATACAATACACATACACCATACATACTTAAACACAAACACATATATACTCACCACACATACATATACACACATACACAATGAATAAACAAAAATGTAATAGTAATAATAATAATAAAATTATAATTAACTATGCTAGGCCTGGGAAGACAGCTCAGTCATAAGGTGCTTGCCATGCAAGCATGAAAATTCAAGCCCAGAAACTACATAAGAAAGCTGGGCAAGGTGGTGTGAGTCTGTAATCACAATGCTGGGACACACAGCCCTGAGCTTCCTGACCGGCCACTCTAACCAAACCCTTGGTTTCTGCAAGTGCTCATGAGCATGCTCAGCAGCCCTTGCTCAGTTCCAAAACCCTAAACAATCTGGCACACTGTGGAACCACAGTTCTCCCAAGAGAGAGTCTTGGACGCTGGCTGGGAGGGGCCAGGGAGTGCTCCCCTCCCCACTAGTGCCCAGCAGTTCTTGCCCTGAGCTGCCTCCTCCTTGTCACCTGCAGGGGACAGTGCTGAACCCATGTGCCTTGGCTTCCAATGTTGGTTTTGTTGAGGGTTGGAGCTGGGTCCCTCTTGGCTGCTGGGAGCCAATCCTAGGTGACACTGCAGCATATCTGGTTTCTACACATCCGAAGCTGAGAGCGTTCCCTTTCTGCTCAGCCACGGAGGTCCAACACTTCCCCAGATATGGCTGAATGTCTCTCACAAGGACAAAGGCCTGACTGAGAGCCACTGGACACTCAAAGATTCCAAGGGAATAAAGAAAGGGAAACCACATATTGACCGTCATGAAACCTCTGCATTTACTTATCTGCCTATTTTGTTTATTGTGCATGTGTGTGCACAAGCCACAGCTCTGTGTAGAGGTTGGAGAGCAACTGATGGGAGAGTCAGTTTTCTCCTTCTACCACGTGGATCATGGGAAAGAAACTCAGCTAGTGTTGCACTGGCTCGCTGGCCCCTCTTTGGCGTTTTAGTGCGTCATGATTGTTAAAAATAACCCTTAAAAAGAGCCTCTCTAGCCGGGTGGTGGTGGCGCACGCCTTTAATCCCACCACTTGGGAGGCAGAGGCAGGTGGATCTCTGTGAGTTTGAGACCAGCCTGGTCTACAAGAGCTAGTTCCAGGACAGGCTCCAAAACCACAGAGAAACCCTGTCTCGAAAAATCAAAAAAAAAAAAAAAAAAAAAAAGAGCCTCTTTGCCGGTGTAAAGAACTCCAATCAGGGCTGGAGAGATGGCTCAGTGTTTAAGAGCATTGCCTGCTCTTCCAAAGGTCCTGAGTTCAATTCCCGGCTCACAACCATCTGTAATGAGGTCTGGTGCCCTCTTGTGGCCTGCAGACATACACACAGACAGAATATTGTATACATAATAAATAAATAAATATTAAAAAAAAGAACTCCAATCAAACCAGATTAAACTAAATAAAAAATGCCCATGTTTAATGCCACATTCCTGAGTGGATGGGGACCGCATGGCGGGGAAAGGAGCCCACGCAATCCCGAAGACCACGTGTTTCTTTTTCCAGTGCGAGCCTAAATACCCTGTGGGAGTGGTCCTGACCCTCCCTGGGGAGGGGTCAGTGCTTGGCAGGCTGGGAGTTGGAGTCCGGACCGGGGCAATTCCCAGGCCAGGGGCTGGGGTGACACTTCCAACTCAATATTACATTCTAGACTCTTTGGATATAGGGGTGTTAGAGGGCCAGGGCCTCACTTTTGACCGAACAATGATGTCTTGTCCCTTTCCCTAGATGGACTCCCTTATTCCCGCTCTCCACGGATGACCAAGAGGAGCCTGGTAGAAACGTTTATCAGACCAAAGAATGAAGGTAAAGATGGGGAATGTAGGCGAGGAGGGAGAAGAGGGGAAATGAAAGGATGGGTGAGCGGCAGGAAGCTTGGGGAAGGAGTGGCAACCAGCCAAGAGAGTCTCTCTGCAAGCCCCTCTCGCTTCACACACCCGCCTCTCCCTTCATCTCTTGCCTTCATCTCTCAGGTCAACAACAATTCCTTCACTTCAGATTCGGCCTCAGGGACCAACTCTAATTTCCCCATGCTGTCCCAAGATCTTACAATTGAGCACTTTCCCATTTAAGGCCCTAGACCAAAACTTGATAGTGCCTCTGTTTCTAAGCCTTGCATGGTCAGACTCCTCGAAGTCCTTCAGAAACTAGTTGAGCTGGGTGCTGGAGGCACACACCTTTAATCTCAGCCCTCGGGAAGCAGGGGCAGGCAGATCTCTGTGAGTTTGAGACCAGCCTGGTCTACAGAGTGAGTTCCAGGTCAGGCTCCAAAGCTACACAGAGAAACCCTGTCTCGAAACTGCCCTTCCCCAATCTGTAGCTAAGGAGGTGACTCAGTTGGAAAAGATCTTGCTACGCAGGTGAGGAGACTTGAGTTTGGATCTCCAGCACCTACATAAAAGTAGGGATCCTAGGAGATGATCCTAGTCTGGCTGCTTTTACCAGGCTCCAGGTTCCATGAGATACCCTGACTCAAAAACTAAGGTAGGAAGTGGGAAGAAGGCTCAGCAGTTAAAAGCGCTTTACTGATCTTGCAGAAGAACCAGATTCTGTCCCTAGCACCCACAGAGTGGCTCACAACCATCACTCCATTCTCAGAGAAACGACACCCTTTTCTGGCCTCTGCGGGCAGCAGACACACATGTGGTACACCAATATATATCTGGGCAAAACACAAATAACACATAAAATAACAACATAAATCTGAAATATTAAAAACCAGTACACTGTGGTCCGACATGGGGACAGAGTAATGGATTTGTAAGGCACCCAGGCCTCTGTATCATTGGTAGAGTGGAGTTACTCAAAGTCCACCTGCTGGGGCCAGAAAGATGGCCCAGAGGTTAAAGTCTTTGCCTAGAAAGCCAGGTAACTGGGGTTTCATTTCCGACACCCAGGTAAAGGGTGGCCCCACAAAAGAAAGAACTGACCCCACAAAGTTGTCTTCTAACCTCCACACATGCACCACGGCAATATTCACACTTCCCACACCCCCACACCACACATACACATGGCATATACTCACACTTCCCACACCCCCACACCACACATACACATGGCATATACTCACACCTCCTACACCCCACACCACACATGCGCCACGGTACATACTCACACCTCCTACACCCCACACCACACATGCGCCACGGCACATACTCACACCTCCTACACCCCACACCACACATACACCATGGTAATACTCACACCTACACCCCACACCACACATACACCACAGCATATACTCACACCTCCTACACCCCACACCACACATACACCACGGCACATACTCACACCTCCTACACCCCACACCACACATACACCACGGCACATACTCACACCTCCTACACCCCACACCACACATACACCGCGGTAATACTCACACCTCCTACACACCACACATGCAATGTTAATAATAAAATTTAAAACTTAAAACTTGAAAGGACCTCAATAGGCTTAGGACACCCCAAGTCCAAGTTCTTAGCACAAAGGAGATTTATTTGCCCCAGAGTGACAGAGGGCAGGGAATAAGAGACAGAGATGGGAGATAGAGGACCAGGGAGAAGGGGAAGGGAACAAGGGAGGTGGGACGGGGTGTTTGTCCTGGAGGAACAAAGGACTGCCTCTGGATAGAGAGGAGACAAAAAAAGACATGGCCCATGAACAAATGGTAGTTTATTTTATTTATTTATTTATCTATTTATTTATTTAGGTTTTTCAGGACAGGGTTTCTCTGTATAACAGTCCTAGCTCTTCTGGAACTCGCTCTGTAGACCAGGCTGGCCTTGAACTCAAACAGATTCACCTGCGTCTGCCTCCTGAGTGCTGGGATTAAAAGACGTGCACCACCACCAGCTGAGCGTTTAATTTTAATTAGGAATGTTAATTAGGGTAGCCAAAGGGGGCTTTGATTGCTGGACTTCAATACTTTGATAGCTGGACCTTGGTAGTCAGTCTTAGGAGAAGGATGTGGGGGGCTGAAGAGATGGCTCAGAGGTTAAGAACACTGGCTGCCCTTCTAGAGGTCCTGAGTTCAATTCCTAGCAACCACATGGTGGCTCACAACCATCTGTAATGAGATCTGGTGCCCTCTTCTGGCCTGCAGGGATACATGCAGGCAGAACACTGTATACTTAATAAGTAAATAAATAAATCTTAGAGAGAGAGAGAGAGAACTGTAATCTAATGGTTTTTAGCAAGGGGAGGGGAAGGTAAAAGCAAAACCTGTCAGCGTCATGTTTGCCATTGCTTGTGCCTGCTAGAACCCTTCAAACATTAACCCATCTGCCATTGCTCTCCTGTTACAGATCTGCACGTCCTGGACAGGGATATTCCCAGGGAAGCCGCCCTGATAGAGACTTAGCCATGCCTCACCCCTTACTCTTTTCCAGCTCATCCGGCCTTCCACCCCCTCTCATTGCTCTGAGACCAAGACCCTACAAAACTATCCCCAAATCTCACTACAACATGTTGTAATATTTAAAGAATTATGCGGATCTAACTCTGGAGTGTCTCTGGTTTGATTGATTATTCTTGGGGTAAGTCTAAGGTGTCATGGGGGACTGGAGAGATGAGTCCGTTGTACAGAGCAAATTTTGCTCTTCCAGAGGACATGAGTCCTGTTTCCAGCACCCACACTGTCCGGCTTGTAGCCCAGGGTAACTCTAGCGCTCCTGACACCTCCTGCAATACCTCTGTACCTACATTGTCGGGCTCGTAGCCCAGGGCAACTCTAGCGCCAGGGGCACTAACGCCTCTGGCCTCTGTAGCCACCAGCATTGCTTTCACAAATTCACAGACACACTCGCATGCTGAATCTTAATACATCAATAATAAAAAATAAATACTTTTTAGAAAACGAAAAATTGGGGGCTGGAGAGACAGCTCGTGGGTTAAAAGTACTTCCTGCTCTTACAAAGGACCTGTGTTCCATTCTTAGCATCCATGTCCAGAGTTCACAACAACCTGAAACTCCAGCTCCAGGGAACCCAACGGCTCTAGCCTCCAACGGCACCTGTACTCAGGTACACACAGCCATGTGCAGACACAAAAGATGTCATTAAGGGACCTAAGAGTCCTAAGGGGACACTTTGGAGGCAGGTGGGCAACCATAGAACCTTCCTGCAATATATTCTGGCTAATTGCATTTTAAAAAACTCTTATATTGGGCTGGAGAGACGGCTCAGTGGTTAAGAGCATTGCCTGCTCTTCCAAAGGTCCTGAGTTCAATTCCCGGCAACCACATGGTGGCTCACAACCATCTGTAATGAGGTCTGGTACCCTCTTCTGGCCTGCAGACATACACACAGACAAAATATTGTATGCATAATAAATAAATAAATATTTAAAAAAAAAACTCTTATATTTATTTCTAGTCCTGGGAATCGAACCCAAGTCATGAGGATGGCTGCAATTGTCTTTACTGGTTGAGCCATCTCTCTGGCCCAGACTAATAGCATTCTTTTGGGATAATTCTCTGGTCTTCAGCCAACACCTAAGTGTCTGAGAGCCTTTGCTTGAGAAGACTCTCCGAGGCATCATTGCTGCTTCTGCCCCCACGTCAGAGAAGACCGTTTCGCACTAGACCTTGTTAAGCTGTGGATCAACGACCAGGCACTGCAGACTTCAAGGCCAGCTTCGGTACTAGGATCAGGTTCACCTAATGTTAGGCTCTGCCCCACCCAACTTGCCCGCCTGTTCCTAGTGGCCCCTGTATCTTGTCCCCCCCCCCCCCAGAACTGAACAGGGTCCCTTAACCCATACTCCCCAACCTTCTCCTTTCCCAAACTGCCAAAGAGCTAGACGGCCAGGGGTTGGGACAGGGTTGGAAAGAAGGCCCCGTTTCTTTGCAGCCGCCTTCATCTCCGGGCTTCCATTTCCCGGATTTTGGAAAATGTATGCATATTGCACCAATACTCTGTTGAAACATGAGCGGCGGGCTGCATCCCCAGCACCCGGCCGCCCGCATGGCTAACTTTATCCGAAATAATTACATGGAAACCGTATTCTTTTAAACACCACTTGGCCCATTATATCTAGCCTTTTCTTGGCTAACTCTCACACCTGGACTAGCCCATTTCTTATAATCTGTGTAGCCCATGAGCTGGCTTACAGGAATGATCTTAACCTGCGTCTGCCTGGAGTGGGAGAATCATGGCGACTCCTGATTCAGCTTCTTTCTCCCAGCATTCCGTTCTGTTTACTCCACCTACCTAAGGGCTGGCCTATCAAATGGGTCTAGGCAGTTTCTTTATTAATAAGAAATCACTCCCACATCATTTCCCCTTTTTCTGTTTAAACAAAAAAGAAAGGCTTTAACTTTAACATAGTAAAATTACATATAGCAAAACAGTTATCAAGCAAGAATTACAGTTACAATATTTATATCTATTTTATCTTTTATCATAACTAAGGAAAACAATAACTATCTATTCATTCTTCAACTCCATCAAAGACTCCAGAAGGATATAATACTACCTAAGTAAACAAGAAATAAGAAAACTCTAGAAATGACTGAGACATCTTGCTGCCTGGATAGTCACCCAAAGTTCTTTTGTATGGTTGGGGCATCCATCTTCAGCCTTCAGGCCCATAGTATCCAGCAGACATTTCCATGAAGCAGGAAATTTCAAAGACAGTTCAGTCACTATCTGCTGTGTCCTGCAGAATGTCTCGCAGACTCTTTCATGAGTCATGAACCCCAAAAGACCGTCTCACCTTTAGGCAAGTTCAGCAGTCCTCTCTCTGCGGGTTCTCTGTGTCCATTTTATGCAACAGTCCAGGCAAGAGCAGTTTCTTGCCCAAATGGCTATCCAACTCCATAAGGAACTTCTTCGATGCCCATCTTCCTCTCGAAGTAGATTGGTGCCACCAGGAGCAGATATGTCTCATTGTCATGAAAAGTCCTAAGTTATTAAAACATTAAATGCCATATTCTGCAGTCTTTTAAAGATATGAAGAATGTCTATCTAACTGAAATGTATCTCTATATATCTAGAAAATCTAACTAACATGACTACAAGATTGACTATTATTGATGATTAACCATTAACCTATATTTCTTAATTATACATTACATTTTTAAATGAACTACACAATCACAATACCTTAATCAAGATCAGAAATACATATACATATAACAAAATTGACTGTAAAATCCACACCAATGCAAATTACTCATACCTATATCATTTCCCCCTTTAAATGTAAAAGAACATTTACAAACAATATTTTGGGAACATGGGCGCAGTTTTTTCTCTCCAAACTGCTTCCTGCTGAATGGGGGCGCTGTTAATCAGATCATTTAGGGTGTAACCTGTGTGTCAGGTTTATCTCAGTTGGCAGTTGAGTGAAGTAATTTTTTGAGGGTGTTTGCAGTAACTTTTCGGGAGGTCGTGGTCTATCATACCATATTGGGATAGATGCAATCCACAGGGTCTGGTCCTCTGTGAAAACAAAAGAAGACCCTCTCCAAAGCATCATATCCGTAGACCCAAATTTTGAAATCGTAATACCCTTATATCCATTCTGGTTTAGCTTGGCAGCCCATGTAATGAAATGTCTGTCTGTACTTAGCTCCTTCACAGTCAAAAATTTTAAAGAAAAACCAATATACATAATCCAGACTCTCTGTGAATTTTCCATTTTTACATGGCTTATTTTTCTTTATTTCTTTTAATCTCTTAACTATCTGTACTCTGTCTCTTTAAAGACTTTACCTTTTTTTTAAACCATTAACTTTATTCTCTATATTCTTTTTCTTCTTTCTCTCAAGCCTACGTACATTCATCCAACAGTGTGACTCATTTAGTGGTCTGAATCTGTCCTATTGTGAATCTGCAATTTTTTACTATCCAGGAGCACTTTTGATTTGCGCCTTTAAATCACTAGGCGCTTAAGAATCTAAGCTGTGACATTCCTAGGTCAAAAACAGGTACTGCCTGCTGGCCCCGCCCAGTCCAACATGGCGGAGCCGCTCGTGCCTCTGATCCTTGCACATTGCACCACTAGCATGGCAGAGCTGCTTGTGCCTCTGAGCTGAGGCACGCAATGTCCCCTTTTAGGCACACAGCAGTCTAGTTGCCATCAAACAAATTGTAGCACTTTACTCCAAATGCTCCATTCAAAAGCTCTGTCTCCCACAGGAGCCAGACAGAGATTGCAATGGCGGCACAGCCCAGAAAGCCAGCATTTTAAAACAGCCAGTTTTTTCCTGCTGCTGAGTCAGGAAAATTTCAAAATGGAGGACGTACCATTTTGTGCTAGCTCTGGGGCTGCCAGGTAGGAGCGGCACTCAGCACTCTAATTCTGAGACTGAGCGTGCAGCACAGAAATTCTTTTCATCCAAGTTACAGCCAAATCTGACATGCAGAGCTGCCTGCCTGAGCCTGATTCTGCAGTCTGCCCAGGTGCAGGTGGGGAACGCTGAGCCATTGGCAGGGTCGTAGAGCACTCTCCTTTTGATCCCAAGCCGGAACACAAACATCCAGTCCCATAAAATCCATTGAAATGCTTTAAAGCCAGAGTTCATGCTGGCAGCACAGCCCCAGGAAGCTGCGCTTTAAAATGACACAGCGTTTTTTCTGCTGCTGATGCTGAATCAGGAAATCTCTCTATGGCACGCCATTAACAAACAGCAAAAATCTGTGTTAAACGCTCTCTCCCTTATTTTTAAGCCTTCTCAGGTTTTTAAGTGAATTTAGTCCATCACGTCTGGGCGCCACTCTGTTGAAACATGAGCGGCGGGCTGCATCCCCAGCACCCGGCCGCCCGCATGGCTAACTTTATCCGAAATAATTACATGGAAACCGTATTCTTTTAAACACCACTTGGCCCATTATATCTAGCCTTTTCTTGGCTAACTCTCACACCTGGACTAGCCCATTTCTTATAATCTGTGTAGCCCATGAGCTGGCTTACAGGAATGATCTTAACCTGCGTCTGCCTGGAGTGGGAGAATCATGGCGACTCCTGATTCAGCTTCTTTCTCCCAGCATTCCGTTCTGTTTACTCCACCTACCTAAGGGCTGGCCTATCAAATGGGTCTAGGCAGTTTCTTTATTAATAAGAAATCACTCCCACATCAATACTCAGTCCCAAGCAGAGAAGAGACCTCCCCTTCTGCCGTGAGTTAAGGAAAGCTAAGCTTTCCTAGGTAAGGTGGTTGTTAGAAGACCACTAAAGCCAGGCAGTGGTGGTGCACGCCTTTAATCCCAGCACTTGGGAGGCAGAGACAGGCGGATCTCTGTGAGATCGAGGCCAGCCTGGTCTACAGAGCTAGTTCCAGGACAGGCTCCAAAGCTACACAGAGAAACTCTGTCTCTAGAAAGCCAGAAGCTGAGGATGTTCTTGCTTAGCATGTGTAAAGCCCTGGGTTTGATCCCCAGTTCCTCATAAAAATCAGGTGAGATGGTGCATGCCTTGGATCCTAGCATCTGGGCTCCCAAAGAGAAAAAGAAGGTAGAAGGGAGGGGAGGAGAAACCACTTTAGAGACAAGACATGGGAAATCCTTAAACAGGAAGTGTGGGGGTGTGACCACATGCAGAGGAGGACACAAGACACTGATGTGTGGTCCTGAAACAGAGAGTGTGTGTGCGTCGGCGTGCGTGTTTGTGTGCGTGTGCGTGTGTGTGTGTGTGTGTGTGTGTGTGTGGTGTGTGTGTGCGTGCGCATGCAGGGAGAATCCCATGAAGCAAAGATCCCTGAGCTGACACTGCTGAGTGGGCCCTGGTCACCACAACTGAGTCCCATTTTCCAGGGGAAACCCAGCCTCACAAATGCCCCAAGGCTATATACACACAGTGTCCTCCCCTGTTTATTATAAAAATCTGCTGTTTCTGGTCTCTCTGCCCAGCTCTCTGGAAAAAAGGGATGGATTCTGAGCTTGACTTCCTATTTTATCTTGCAAACAAACCACATTTTGTATTAGGGATGATGGGTCCACAGGGGGTCGTGCAAAGATGGAGGACAGACCACCAAAGTCTATTAAATCAGAAGCAGACTTTATTCCAGGAAACATGGGGGCACAAAAAGCTTATCAGCTAGCTAAGCCCACAGCCAGAGATGGACTTGTAAGGCTGTGGCAATGCGCTGTTTCCGAACTCCCCTTTTTATAGCAAGAAGAAGCATTATGCATGAACAAAATATTCTTTATAATATCAAGGTAAAACTCAGATACAAATTGTACAAATCGCCTTTTAAACAATTTCCACTAACAGGGTTTTTTTTAAAACTAGTGTTTGTGTTTAGCCCACTGTCTTCTTCTGACACTTTCTGATGGTGCTTACCAAAGCTCTATATTCCCCTGATACTGTCAGTTTTGTGTAGCAGGGAAGGGCATGGGAAAATGTACAACCAGGAAGTCAGATACATCCCATCATTTCAAAGTTAACTCAGCTCACAGCAATTGCTGGTCATGAGTGGCCTGAGGTTATCTAAGAGCTGATCCTCAATTTGCAGAAGGACCCCCAGTTTGCAAAGGGACCCTCAGTTTGCAAAGGGACCCCAGCTTGCAGAGGGACCCCAGTTTGCAGAGGGACCCCAGCTTGCAGAGGGATCCTCAGTTTCAGCCTTGCAGAGCTGTGGGTTGTAAAGCAGAGTAACCCACTGTTAACAGTTAATCCTTAAACGGCTGAGAAAGCTGCTGACAGCCTGCTCTCATTCTCCTAGGCTGACAACTTTATATTTCCTTATTTCTACATTCATGTCAGGGTCTGTGGCCCTACTGCAGCCAGAGGACTGTGCTGATGTCTGAGGCTCCTGCCACCACTGAAGGTGCCGTGAAGACACCTGAGACTGAGGGCCATGTTGGTGTCCGAGGGCCATATTGCCCTTAGGCCTGTGCGGGTCTGGGTGACCTATACTGACACCTGAGGCAGTGGTGACATCCAGACCCAGCTGCTGCCGAGGACCATGTCTGGGTCTGTGGTTCTACCATGGCTGGAGTCTGTGCTGAAGTCCGAGTCCCATATTGCAGCCAAAGGTCACATAAAAGCCCATGACCTGAGGCCTTGGTGGTATCTGGTGGCAAGAACCACCCAGACCTGAATGGCCATTCCTTCCACTCAGAGACAGGATGTCATCCAGGCCCAAGCTACCACAGAGGGCCATGTCTGGGTCTGTGGTCCAGCTGCAGCTGGGGTCTGTGGTGATGTCTGTGGCCTGTGTCACCTCAGGAGCCCTTAGGAACGATTGCAAGATGGAATCAGAGGGCCCTGCTGAGCTGGCCCTGCCCTTTGCTGGCCTGGGAAAACTTGCCTTGCCTCTCACTGGTCACTACAGCAAGAGGGATGGCCCCACCCCTTACCACAGGGGAGGGTGAACTAACCCTCAGGGCAGAGGGAAACTGACTCTGCCCCCTCGCCCTAGGTGGGAGGCCCCAGTGGCCAGGAATGACCAACTGAGCTACTACCCAGGCCCACAGCTGGACTTTGGGTTGGCCCACCCTAGCATCTACCCCATCTAGGACCTGCTGGAGGTTCTGAGGGACTGGTCCTGGAGAAGGATACCCACAGGATATCCAGGACTCTGGGTGACAAGAGAATATCCCAGAGGAGTTCCGGTGAGGATCCAGAGGCAGGAAAGGAGAAGCTAAGAGGTTTTGTTTTGTTTTGTTTTGTTGAGACAGGGTTTCTCTGTGGAATAGCCCTAGCTGTCCTGGAACTAGCTCTGTAGACCAGGCTGGTCTCAAACTCAGAGATCCACCTGCCTCTGCTGGGATTAAGGATGTGCACTACCACCGCCCATCAGCTAAGAGTTTTTTTTTTTTTGTTTAGTTCCTGTTTTTGTTAGTTTGCTTACTTTGTTTTGTTTTCTTGTGTGGGGAGCACTGCAGAGGGGAGGGGAGGATATGGAGGACTGGGGGGTGAGTTGAATTGGGGTGCATGATTTGAAAATCCTAAAGAATCAATAAAGAAGTTAAATTTAAAAAAATCTGTTCAATCCATTCAATTTATAACATCAGTTAGCACCAGCATCTCCGAGCTTTTCTCTAGCTGATCTGATTCTTGGCGAGAGTGGAGTATTGAAATCTGCCATTATTGCCGGGCGGTGGTGGCGCACGCCTTTAATCCCAGCACTCGGGAGGCAGAGGCAGGCGGATCTCTGTGAGTTTGAGACCAGCCTGGTCTACAAGAACTAGTTCCAGGACAGGCTCCAAAACCACAGAGAAACCCTGTCTCGAAAAACCAAAAAAAAAAAAAAAGAAAGAAATCTGCCATTATCAGTGTGATGTAAGCTGTAGTCGTGTTTCTTTTACAAACTTGGGTGTTCTTGTTTTTGGTGCCCAGACTTTAAAAACTGGAATGTCAAAAAAAAAAAATGAAATATCCTCTTAGTGAATTTTCCCTCTGATGAGTATATACTGTCTCTCCCTATCTCTTTTGATTAATTTTGGTTTGAAGTTTGAGGTCTATTTAGTCAGATATTAAAATGGCTACACCGATTTGCTTTTTTTTTTTCTCGAGACAGGGTTTCCTCTCCTGGAACTTACTCTATAGACCAGGCTAACCTTGAACTCACAGAGATCTTCCTGCCTCTGCCTCCCCAGTGCTGGTCACCACCTGGCTACTGCTTCTTAGATCCGTTTGCTTGCTTGGAATGTTTTTTCCAACCCCTTTTCTCTGAAGTGATGTCTGTCCTTGATATTAACTTTTTTCTTGTGCGTAGCAGAAGGATGGAGCCTGTCTTCTATTCCAGTCTGTTAGTCTGTGTCTTTCTGTTGGGGACTTGGAAACCCCTGATGATGAGAGGTATCAATGAACAATGTTGATTGCTGCTATTTTGTTGTTGTTGGTGGTGGTGATGGTGATGGTGGTGATGGTGTGTGTGTGCTTCCCCTTTTTTTATTTGATGCTCTGGGATTATTTATTCCCTGTGTTTTCTTAGAAGTAGTTAACCTCGCCGGGCAGTGGTGGTGCACGCCTTTAATCCCAGCACTCAGGAGGCAGAGGCAGGCGGATCTCTGTGAGTTCAAGGCCAGCCTGGTCTACAAGAGCTAGTTTCAGGACAGGACAGGCTCCAAAGCTACTCGAAAAAACAAACAAAAAAAAAAAGTAGTTAACTTCTTTAAACTGGAGTTTTCTTTCTAACACCTTCTGTAGGGCTGGATTTGTGAATAGATATTGCTGAAATTTGGTTTTGTCGTTGACTGTCTTACTTTCCCATTTACAGTGAGTTAGGTTCCCTAGCACCAGTGTAAGAATCCAGGTTCAGGGTGGGCAGAATGGCCCCTGCCTTCAAGCTGTGCTCAGTCCCCAGCATGGTGGTGTACACCACCAACTAGTGAAGGATTAAGACATTAGCGTGGCATGTATTGTATATTTAAAGTTTTCTGAAAATGGATTTTATTTTATTTTTTTTAAATTTATTTTATTAATTTATGTTTATTGGTGTGAGGGTCAGATGCCCTGGAACTGGAGTTACAGACAGTTGTGAGCTGCCATGTGGGTGCTGGAAATTGAACTCAGCCCGTGCTCTTAACCACTGAGCCATCTCTCCAGCCCCAAATGGATCTTATTATTATGGTTTATTTTGTTTTATAGGATGGGGGCGGTAGGAGGAGTTCAAGGTCTGAATATATAACTTTGCCTGTCCTGGAATTCACTATGTAGGTCTAGCTGGCCTTGAACTTGTGAGCAAAGTTTCTCCCTCAGCACCTCCCCTCGAAGCCCATAAGTTATAACCGAATAACAAGAAAGTAAATGTAAATGTGCTGGGCAGGTTGTGATGTGCCTCTTAATCTCAACACTTGGGAAGATGAGGCAGGAGGATTGTTGCCGATTTGAGGCTAGGCCATACTGAATAGTGAGTTTTAGTTCAACTACATAGCCAGACCATCTCTGATAATTTAGATCCAGGCATGGTGGCAAACACCTTTAATCCGAGCCCTAGAGAGGCAGGCAGATCTCAGTTTGAAGTTAGCCAGGACTACATAGCTCATGAAAATGGTCACCGAAAGAAATTTTAAAATAATAAAATATCAAGGGCTAAGATTTTAATATATAATAAGAATAGTAATGTTATTATTATTATTTGGGTTTTTGCTTTTATTTTGATATTTATTGAGCTCTACATTTTTCTCTGCTCCCCTCCCTGGATCTCCCCTCCCCCTCCTCAACCCTCCCCCAATGTCCCCATGCTACCAATTTACTCAGGAGATCTTGTCTTTTTTATTCTTTCTACTTCCCATGTAGATTAGATCTATGTAAGTCTTTCTTAGTGTCCTCCCTGTTATCTAAGTTCTCTGGGATTGTGGTTTGTAGGCTGGCTTTCTTTGCTTTATATTTAAAAACCACCTATGAGTGAGTACATGTGATAATTGTCTTTCTGTGTCTGGATACCTCACTCAATATTTTCTAGCTCCATCCATTTTCCTGCAAAATTCAAGCTGTCGTTATTTTTTTCTGCTGTGTAGTACTCCATTGTGTAAATGTACTGTTGGACCCTATAGTCCAATCACCGAGTAGGAGTCGCCCCAAGAGACCATCTCTCACACCAGAGCTGATGTAAAAGCATGAGAATTTTATTAATTCTGTCATGACAGGGTCTTTCATCATTAGAGAGGCCAGAAAGACCCCAAATAGCTGGTACAGACTACTTTTAAAGAAAAAAAAATCCACAGAAGCAAGGGGGGGTGTCTGGGGGTTGTTCTTTAACTATTATGATTGGCTTATTCAAAAGGGCTATTACCATTAATTGGCTGGAGAGCAGTTGCCAGATAGATGAGGTAAGAGGAAACATCTGAGGGTCACTTTGACGCTTTTCCCAGGGGCTGAGTCAACATCTTAAAGGTTATCTTGCCCCAATTTCTGGAGAACATTTACAAAGACTCAGGGAAGTGGAAAGTTTCCAACATTTCAGTACGTGTGTGGGTAATTGTTAGACTTCTGGTTCCCAGGGGAGGGGGGACACTAAGGCTGAGAGGCCTGAGTTGTCCGAAATGGCTTTAGAGTTATTTTAGAGTTCTACAGTACCACATTTTCCTCATCCATTCTTCAGTCAAGGGGCATTTAGGTTGTTTCCAGGTTGTGGCTGTGACAAACAAAGCTGCTGTGAACATAGTTGAGCACATGTCCTTGTGGCACAATTGAGCATCCTTTGGATATATACCCAAAAGTGGTATTAATGGGTCTTGAGGAAGGTTGTTTCCTAATTTTCTGAGAAATCACCACACTGACATCCAAAGAGGCTGTACCAGCTTGCATTCCCACCAGCAATGCAGAAGTGTTCCCTTTTCCCCACAACCTCTGCAGTTTAAGTTGTCATCAGTGCTTTTGATCTTGGCCATTCTTACAGGTGTAAGATGGAATCTCAGAGTTATTTTGATTTGTATTTCTCTGATGACTAACATTTGAACATTTCTTTAAGTGTCTTTCAGCCATTTTAGATTCCTCTGTTGAGAGTTCTCTGTTTAGGTCTGTACTCCTTTTTTTTTTATTGGATTATGTGATCTTTTGATGTCCAATTTCTTGAGTTCTTTGTATACTTTGGAGATCAGACTTCTGTCTGATATGGGGTTAGTGAAGATCTTTTCCCATGCTGTAGGCTGTTGTTTTCTCTTGTTGACTGTGTCCTTTGCTTTACAGAAGCTTTTCAGTTTCAAGAGGTCCCATTTATTAATTGTTTCTCTCAGTGTCTGTGTTTCTGGGGTTATATTTAGAAAGTGGTTCCCTGTGCCAATGCGCTCAAGTGTAGTATTATTTGTTTTTTTTAAGACAGGTTTTCTCGCTGGGCGATGGTGGCACACGCCTTTAATCCCAGCACTCGGGAGGCAGAGACAGGCGGATCTCTGTGAGTTCGAGACCAGCCTGGTCTACAGAGTTAGTTCCAGGACAGGCTCCAAAGCCACAGAGAAACCCTGTCTCGAAAAAAACCAAAAAAAAAAAAAAAAAAAAGACAGGTTTTCTCTGTGTAGCCCTGGCTATCCTGGAACTTGCTCTATAGACCAGGTTAGCCTGGAACTCAGAGATCCGCCTGCCTCTGCCTATCAAATGCTGGGATTAAAGGCGTGCGCCACCACCACCGCCTGGCTCTTCACAGGTTTTAGAAATATTCAGGGTGCTTTGCCTGCACACCATGTGTGTGGCTGCTGCCTGAGGCTGTCAGAATAGGGGCTGGGTCTCCCGAGACTGGAGTTACTGGGTGTTGTGAGCCACTATGTGGATGCTGGGATTCAGATCCTCCCAGGGGCTTCTGCAAGAGCAGTCAGTGCTCTTAACCACTGAGCCATCTTTCCAGCCCTGAAGCACAATAAATAAAAACTTAGGGTCAGAAATTGGGGTTCAACCTGAAGATCCGAAAAACAAAACAGCCAGTCAGTGGCTCTTACCTCGACCTCAGTCTGAAAATGGTGATCCTGCCCCCAGGAATCTCAGAATGAGGCTGAGTTTGAGAGCTGTCTCCCCCCCCCCATTTTATATTCCTCTTTAGGGCTGGGATTAAAGGCATGTACTACTCGGTTTCTATGGCAGCAAGTGGGTTCCGGGATTCAAGGTGTGTGTCATTGTGGCTACTGGAATTAAAGGTGTGTGCTACCATAACCTGGTCTATAAAGCTGACCAGTGGGACTGTTTTACTCTCAGATCTTCAGGCAGTCTTTATTTATTAAAATACAATTGGGGAGCCGGGCGTTGGTGGCGCACGCCTTTAATCCCAGCACTCGGGAGGCAGAGGCAGGCGGATCTCTGTGAGTTCGAGACCAGCCTGGTCTACAGAACTAGTTCCAGGACAGGCTCCAAAGCCACAGAGAAACCCTGTCTCGAAAAACCAAAAAAAGAAAAGAAAAAAAAAGAAAAAAAATACAATTGGGAGCCAGGCAGTGGTGGCGCACGCCTTTAATCCTAGCACTTGGGAGGCAGAAGCAGGCAGATTGCTGTGAGTTCGAGGCCAGCCTGGTCTACAAGAGCTAGTTCCAGGACAGGCTCCAAAGCCACAGAGAAACCCTGTCTCGAAAAACAAAACAAAACAAAACAACAACAACCAAAAAAAAACAATTGAAATGCAACTACATAGCCCCTTCTAACACATTTAAGCCAGTGTCATTTTAAAATCTGCACCACTCAAATTGCCCTTAAATGTTAAGCAAGTAACTTTATCCTAAATTCAAAACAAATGTGTCAAGACTCATAGAATATTTGGTGTCCCTTGATAAGCACCATACAGCTTCCAAAACTATAACTATGCCTACACTTCATTGTTATTTAATATTGAATCAATGACTTAAACAATAAGATACCTTCCTGAAATGAGATATAGCGAATGTTTCCCAAACCTGCAGGGTACACAAGCGCTCTGTTCTGGTGCCCTTAAAAATTATTTGATTTTAGCTTGGCAGTGGTGGCACACGCCTTTAATCCAGCACTCGGGAGGCAAAGGCAGGCGGGTCTCTGTGGGTTTGAGGCCAGCCTGGTCTACAGAGCTAGTTCCAACACAGCCAGAGCTACACAGAGAAACACCATCTTGGAAAATAAAACAAAAAGATATTACAAAGGTTTCAATGAAGAGATGCTAGGACCAAATACAGGGATGTGGAGCCTCTGTACCCTCTCTAGGTACCACTATCTCCATGACTTCAACATCCTAGAAGGAGCAGATCTCAGTTTTTTTAAAATTCATCCTTAAAAATATTTATTTCTGGGATTGAATAAATGGTCCCAGAAAAAAGGTTAAGAGCGCTGGCTGCTCTTCCAGAGGACCCAGGTTTGCTTTCCAGCACAAGCATGGTATCTCAGAATCAACTGCAACTCCAGTTATACTTGCAGATATTTGGGCAAAACAAAACAAAACAAAACAAAAAAACCCAAACCAAAACAAAACACATGAAATAAAGATAAACCTTTTAAAAAGAGATTTATTTCTGGCTCCTTGAACCGGCACAGTGTATAAAGGCACTTGCTGCCAACCATGACCTGAGTTGAATCACCAGGACCCATATGATGGAAGGAGAGAACCGGCTCCCGAAAGTTGTCTTCTGACCACAAGGGTGTTTGGCACACCTGTCCTTACCCCCATTGTACTCACAAAATAAAGAAATAACGTGTAATGAAAAAAATTGGGCAGGGGCGTGTTTGAGACAGGATTTCTCTGTGTAACAGTCCTGACTGTCTTGGAACTCACTTTGTAGACCAGGCTGGCCTCGAACTCACAGAGATCCACCTACTTTTGCCTCCCGAGTGCTGGGGTTAAAGGTGTGTGCTGCCACCGCCTGGCAATGTAATGATATTTTTAAAAGAAATATTTATTACAGCAGGGCGGTAGTGACACTTGGGAGGCAAAAGCAGGCGGATCTCTGTGAGTTCGAGGCCAGCCTGGTATAGAGAGTGCTTTCCAAGACAGGTTCCAAAGATAGAGAAAAACCCTGTCTAGAGAATAGAAAGGGAGGTCAAGAGGGAGGGAGAGAGAGAGAGAGAGAGAGAGAGAGAGAAAGAGAGAGAGAGGGAAAGAGGGAGAGAGGGAGAGAGGGAGAGAAGAAAGGGTCTCTTGTCGTTCAGGCTACAGCGAAAGTACCTTAAATTTCTGAGTCTCCTATTTGGGATTATAGGTGTGTGTCACCACACCCGGGTTTTATGCAACCTTAGGGACAGATCCTTGGCCGCTTGTGTGCTATGGCAAACACTCTGACGTCTGAACTGCATTGCCAGCCGAGGCTGATAAAAGGATTTGATTACTCATTCGTTTTTTTTTTTTTTTTAAGTTTTAGAGGGCATCTTTTTTTTTTTTTTGGTTTTTTCGAGACAGGGTTTCTCTGTGGCTTTGGAGCCTGTCCTGGAACTAGCTCTGTAGACCAGGGTGGTCTCGAACTCACAGAGATCCGCCTGCCTCTGCCTCCCGAGTGCTGGGATTAAAGGCGTGCGCCACCATCGCCCGGCTCTTTTTTAAAAAAATATTTATTTATTATGTCTGTGTGTATCTCTGCAGGCCACAAGAGGGCACCAGACCTCATTACAGATGGTTGTGAGCCACCATGTGGTTGCTGGGAATTAAACTCAGGACCTTTGGAAGGGCAGACAATGCTCTTAACCTCTGAGCCATCCCTCCAGCCCCTAGGGGGCGTCTCAACGAACGTCCTCAACTGGCCTTACACTCACTCAGGAGGCCAGGCAAACCTTGACTTTACGACCCTTCTGTCTCATCCTCCCCAACTACAAGGCGTTAGAACCACGCCCTGGTAGTTTAACAAATTAATCCCCTCCCTGTGGCAGTCCCAGGTTAAATCATCTTTTAATCTCGGGAAAATGACGCCTTAAATGGCGACTAGGGGCTCGAGGCAATTGCTGGGCGGATTCACAACCGGAAGACAGTTCCCTTGCTTCCTTATATAAGCGACGACGCTAGCGCTTCTGGGCTCTTTGCAGAGAGAGCTTGCAAACATCTAGACTGCGGAAGCGAAGACAACACCAGGGGTAGGTGAACCAGGGAGGAAGGTGAGTGAGTGTGGCTGTGTGTTCGGATGCTTATGCAATGGAGGTTCCTTCATTGTTTAGCTGGGCACGAAGCCCCTGTAACTCCGCACTCGTGGCTGAGGCAGGAGCATGCGTGTTCCGGGTAGATGGGGCAGCAGGTGAGGCATTCTTAACAAACAAAAAGAACCCCCAGGAACCTACCTAAGAACTCCTACAGTGTTCTTGGATGAATTTCTTTCTTCCTGGTAAGTCACCAGGATGCTGTTTTGGACTCCAAGCGCGGGTTCTACTTCGGTCCCATTTATATTCCTCGACACATTCGTCGCTAGATCATGCGATTGCATAATTGAATTTGTTTTAAAAATTATTTTTATTTATTTTATTTTTTCTTTTGAGATGGGGGTCTAGTTTCGGATTAGTTTAGTTCCTCCTGCCCCAGCTTTCGGGGCTGGAATCAGGTACAGTATTCCTTTTTGTTTGTTTGGTTTGGGTTTTCAAGACAGGGTTTCTTTGTGTAGCCCTGACTATTCCTGGAACTCACTCTGTGGACTAGGCTAACCTCGAATTCACAGGTCTGCCTGCCCCTGCCTCGAGAATGCTGGGATTAAGGCATATGCCACCACGGCCTGGCAGTTATTCTTAATCAACACAATTATACTAAGCCGTGGGGATAAAGAAAACAATAATTCGTTGTGGGAGGCTATGGGCACGCTTGCCTGTAATTCCAGCTCTCAGGCGGCAAGTTGCTGAATGAAATTCAAGGCAGTCTGGGCTGCATAGCCCTACTCTTGTGTCAAAATGAAAAAGAAAGAGAGCCAGGGAGGCAGAGGCAGCTGATCTCTGAGTTCGAGGCCAGCCTGGTCTACAAGAGCTAGTTCCAGGACAGGTTCCAAAGCTACAGAGAAACCCTGTCTTGATAAATACAGTACCCGCAAACCATTATGGAACAAGTTTAAGTCAATGATGAAAAGTTGCAATTCCAGAAACGTTTAAAAAATATTAGATTTTTAACACTATTTTGGGAGGAATCGGTGGTGAAGTTTGTTGTTTATAAATTTATTTTTGCAGGTACTGGGCATGTGACCCAAGATGTCAGGTAACCACCCTACCAACTGAGCTGCATCTCCAACTTTATAATCTCCTTTTGTCTTGGACAGAGACCTATGTAGCCCAGGCTGGCCCAGAAGTCACAGATATTTCTGCCTCTGCCTCCAGAGTGCTAGAATAACAGGCGTACACCATAATGCCTATCTTGCAATTAACTGTGTTTTTATTTTATCATTTAAATTATTAAAATAATTAAATAATTAGGTCAGGCACTAGATAGACAGCTCTCTGAGTTTGAGGCCAGCCAGAGCTCCACAGAGAGACCCTGTCTCAAGCAACATTTTGTGGGCCTGGCGGTGGCGGTGGCGGCACACACCTTTAATCCCAGCACTCTGGCAGAGGCTGGTAGATCTCTGTGCTTTCAAGGACAGCCTGTTCTCGAAGGACAGCCAAGACTGTTACACAGAGAAACCCTGTCTTGAAAAAAAAAAAAAAACCCAAAACAGGCATTGGTGGCCTCTGACTGGCCGGAGCTGGGATTAAAGTTGTATGTCACTATGCTCGTGAGCCTCAACGTGGGTGCTAGAAATTAAATCTGAGTTCTCTAGAAGAGAAAGGAGTGTTCTTAACTGCTGAGCTATCTCTATAGTACACAAAATGGCTTTTTGGTTTGTTTTGGGTTTTGTTTGTTTTTTGTTTGTTTGATTTTTGATTTTTTGAGACAGGGTGTTTCTGTGTAGCAGCTCTGGCTGTCCTAGAACTCGCTCTGTAGATCAGGCTGGCCTCAAACTCACAGAGATCCGTCTGCCTCTGCTTCCCAAGTGCTGGGATTAAAGGCGTACACCACTACCACCACTGCCCTGCGAAACTCTGTCTTGAAAAACAAAGTGAATCTCTTGTAACCCTCATCTCTTTTTTACTTAATACTTGATAGTTAATGCGTAATTTAGGGTGGTTTCAAAATTACGGAAAGTGTTGGGCTCCCACCTTTTCTTTGCCTAGGATTACGGGTACATTTAATCATACACATCTAAAATAACTGATTTAAATGATTATCTTGGGGGCTGGAGAGATGGCTCAGAGGTTCAAAGCACTGGCTGGTCTTCCAGAGGACCTGGCAGCTCACAACTGTCTGTAATTCCAGTTCCAGGGTACCCGACACCCTCTCACAGATATACATGGAGGCGAAACACCAATGGGATGGAGGCCAGAAGACAGTTTGTCAGAGTTGGTACTCTCCTTCCACTATATAGGTCCAGGGGATTTAGCTCAGGTCATTGGGCTAGACCGGAGACACCTTTACCCCCTGAGCCATCTCGCAGATCCGTAAAATGGATTAATTTCCGCTTTACTGAACAGGCCCCGTGTGTTTGGGGATTTAGGAGGCAGCAGAGTCAGACTGATCTGGTTCCTTCTTCTCTCCCAGGCTTCGGGACCAACACTGGGCTTATTGGCTGTGGCTGAAGGAGTAGGTCTGTTTAGACAGGAATCACAAACATGGCTGCCAGTGTACCACCAGACAGCCTCCAATCAGAAGAGACGCCATCACTAGTATCCCAGGAAACAAATGCGGAAAAGCGAGACTACAACTCCAAGTATTGGCACCTAAAATTCAGAGAGTTTAGTCCCTCAGAGGGGTCCGATCCCATCCAGGATCTGAAGCGGATGTCTGAGCTATGCTTTATGTGGTTGAGACCGGACCTGCATAGCAAGGAGGAGATCCTGGACCAGCTAGTGCTGGAGAAGTTTATGATCTCTGTGGGGCCAGAGCTGCAGGCCATAGCGATAGAGAACGGGGTGAAGAGCTGCAAAGAACTGGAGAAACTGCTGAGGAGCGGCGGGAAACCGCGCCAATGGGTAAGCAAGTGGGCTCAGGGGAAGGACAGCCATGGGGGCTGCTGTGACCTGAACGCAGCTGAGACCGCTGAGGCTCTTGCCCTTAGTCAGTGGCCCGGAAGAGGAGAGTTTTGCTTCCTAAGAGTTAAGTGGCAATGTTTGGGGACTTTTGTGGACTTGTTTTGTCTGTGATTGTGGCACAGTAACTTTATTTAGAAGCCAAGGAATTGTACAGGTCAGAACTACTGTAAGTTAACAGGCTAATCTCGAATCAAGAGTGCGCAAGCCCCACCTTCTGTTTTTTTTTGTTTTGTCTTTGTTTTGCTTTTGTTTCGTTTTTTTGTTTATTTGTTTGTTTTCTGAGCAGAGTTTCTCTGTAGCTTTGGAGCCTGCCCTGGAACTTGCTCTGTAGACCAGGCTGGCCTCGAACTCAGAGATCTGCCTGCCTCTGCCTCCTGAGTGCTGGGATTAAAAGCATGTGCCACCACCGCCCAACTCATTTTGTTTTTTTCTTGTTTGTTTGTTTTTGTTCTTTTCGAAGACAACATTTCTCTGTCTGTAGCTTTGGAGTCTGTCCTGCAACTAGCTCTTGTCGACCAGGCTGGCCTCGAACTCACAGAGATGCTCCTGCTTCTGTCTCCCAAGTGCTGGGATTAAAGGCGTGCGCCACCACCGCCCAGCTCATTTTGTTTTTATAATCTATGTATCCAGGTTACCACGTGTATCAGGTGCTCCTGGAGGTCAGAAGAGACATCCGATCCCTTTGGAGCTGGAGTGAAAGACAGCTGTGGGCCACCACCATGTAGATTCTGTGTCTTGAACCCGAGTCCTCTGAAAGAGCAGTCAGTGCTCTTAATCTTTCCAGCCCCCACCCCACTCCTTGTGTGTTGCGACAGGGTTCGATGTAGCCCAGACTGATCCCTAATTCACTATGTAGCTGGAGTATGACCCTGTGGGTCAGTCCATGTCCAGGAAGACAGATTTGCAAATAAATCAAGTTGGGTTGCTAAGTCAGCCCAGGAACAGTCGTGCGAGAGGGATAGCCAAGACTTACCCAGGGTCTCATCCTGTTCCTTTCCTCCCCTCCCCCTCCCCAGTCCATAATCCACTCCCAAGGACAAATGTACCTCTTTCGGCATCCCGGTACTGAGGATGCTGCAGACGTGAAGAATGGATGGGGTGACATGAGATGGTCTGCAGAGTACCCATCAGAGAGCGAGGAGCCCCCCAACAGAGGCCAGGCTCGCCCAGAGTTGCAGAACCTGCTGGAGACTGAAGAGCCGTCCACCAGTCAGGCAAGTGTGTGACACAATCTCTGGTGTGGTTTGGGAGAAGGAACTAGAAGGTCGGAGTTTGTGGGCCATCTGTTAAAGGCTAGGGTGGGACACACCAGCGGTGGCTGTACGTCCCCATGCTTAAGACATTGTTATGCAGAATGGAGACCTGCCTGCCCATCTGCTTTAAAGCTTAGCGTTGAGAGTATGGAGAGAGCCTCTCTGACAGCTGGGATAGGTGTTGATCTCTGAGTATAGCAGAATATCACCAGGCAACATTGCATCGATGCCTGTGTTGGCTGCAGGCTGCGTGGGACTGACCTAGGCCCTCTGTGTATGTGTGATAGTTCTGTAGCTGGTTTCTTGTGGGACTCCTAACAGTGGGGACAGGGTCTGTCTCTGACTATTACTGGCTTTTGGGACCCTACACCTCATACTGGCTTGCCTTGCCTATCCTTAATACAAGGGGAGGTGCTTAGTCTTCCTACAACTTGATTTGCCCTGTTTTATCTATCCCTGGGAGGTCTGCCCTTTTATGAATAGAGACAAAGGGGGGAGTGGGAAAGAGGTGGGGGAGGAGGTGGGAGAAAAGGGAAAGGAGGAACTGTGGTGGGAATATAAAATAGATAGGCCTGACGGTGGTGGTGCACGCCTTTAATCCCAACACTGGCGGCGGAGGCAGGTGGATCTCTGAGTGTGAGGCCAGCCTGGTCTACAAGAGCTAGTTCCAGCCAGGGCTACACAGAGAAACCTTGTCTCGAATTAAAAATAAATAAATAATACACACGTGCGCAGAGTGACACCCTGTGTGACAACAAGAAACCTGTGAAGCCAGCATCAACATCAAACTGCAAACACAGTGTGTGCCCGTACCTGAAACCAGCCAGCTGTTGTGGGTAGGGATAGGGGAAGCATGGTTTTTGTTTGTTTAGGGGTGGGGTTTCACACTGTAGCCCAGGCTGCCCCGAACCTTGGCACCTTGGCGTCATCTTCACTTCAGCTTCCTGAGTTCTAGAACTGCAGGCAAGGTAGTTTAGATGTAGAAAAAGAGCCTCTCTCCCTCTCTTCCCTGTCCGCCACTGTGTCTCTCACTGTCTCTCTCTCTGCTTGGGGACCAGCTCATCCACATAACACCATGTTTCTGTGGGTAAGAGGGAGATCTCCGCGTGAGGCATGGGGCTAGCGTGCAGACTGACGAGGATTCAGATAGAACTGCTTGTACGCACCGAGGAAATACGGTATTAAGGAAGATAAATTTGCTGGTAATTCCAGCTGGAATGCTAAGTCAAGAAAGAAATGGAGTTGTGAGAGCCATCACTAGAATCTTACCTGGGGTCTCTCACCTGTTCCCCATCCCCCACAGTCTGTCATCTCCCAAGGACAGATGTCCTTTCTACGTGGTTCCGGTTTGGAAATGGCCAAAGTCAAGGCGGATGACTGGGGTGAGAACATGGTGGTATTGTCGGATGATAGTCTCAGCGGTGACGAGGCTAGTCCGGGGTCACAGAACCTGCCAAGGACTGAGTCGTGCATCAGCCAGGTGAGCGCATAGCACCATCCCTGGGGAGAGATGGGAGGGTTGGTGAGGGTTGGGTTCAGACCCACATGCGTGGACACGGGAGAAAGCAGACTTGCCAGTTAGTCCATCTGTCTCCCACTAAAACGTCATGAAGATCATGGAGAGGGGACTAGAGAGAGGGCTCAGCTGTTAGGAGCACTTGCTGCTCCTCTGAGGGCCAGTGTTTGAGTCCCAGCACCGTCTTCAACTAGGGGACTCTACCGTCATGTTTCCTTGGGCACAAACACTGAAATGGCATATACTCACACATACACAGAAATAAAGGCTTAATAGTACAGGAATGCTGGAGAGATAGTTCAGTGGTTAAGGCAGGCGCTTGCTGTCCGGTCTGATGATCTAATGTTGATTCCTAGGCCCTTGAAAATTCCAAAAAGTGGTTTGGCCCCTGGGGGTAACGGCTCCGGGACACTTTAGGTTTTGTTTTGTTTGAAGCAGGATGCCCTGCAACTCAGGCTGCCCTTCCACTAGTCGCTTAGGGGAGGTTGCTCTTGAGCTCGTGACCTACCTGCCTTTACCTTCCAGCCACTGAAACTGCCTGTGTGGTCTACTACACCCTCTGAGCTTGATTTAGATCTGTTAACCTACATGGAGTGTCTAGAATTTTTTTCCCCTTTGATGAACGGTCTCTTGACATGGCCCCAGCTGTCCTGGAACTTACTATGTTGGTCTTGAACTCAGAGACTCACCTGCCTCTGCCTTCTGAGTGCTGGGATCAAAGGTGTGCAAGGCCACACCCAGCTGCTGAGAGTTGTAACAGTGTCCAGTCACTATCAAAGTGCACACTGTGCCCCAGAGGAGACCCCTCCCCAGTCAGAAACCATCCTTCAATTGCCCGACTTGTTTAAGGTTATCCTCTATTTACATGTGTGGCTAATTTGCTTGCATGTATATCTGCACACCACATGTGTACTTGGTGCCTGTGGGAGGAAAAAGGCATCAGATCCCCTCCACAAGAACTGGAGTTACAGATGGTTGTGAGCTTCCTTGTGGGTGCTGAGACTCGAACCCAGGTCCTCTGAGCCATCCCTCATCTAGTTTCATTAGCCCCATATCTTAAAAGTACCTGGGTTGAGAGGCATTTTGCATGTAGAGTCAAAGGCAGGGAAGAAAATTAAAATAGCAACCAACATGAGGTTTGGAGGTGTGGTAGCTTGACATTAATTAGTAACAGACTTACAAATATTAAGAGGAGAATATTCATTTATGTGGGGTACTGGGGTGGACCGTAGAAGTGTGAACATTCCCTCAACCCTGGGAAAAATTTAGTGGTCCAGATCAAGTAGAAACAGATTTTTTTCCCTTCTTTTGTTCTCTTTCTTTCTTTAGATTTTTTGTTTATTTTATATGCATTGGTGTTTTGCTTGCATGTTTGTGTGAAGGTGTTGGGTTCTGCTGGAACTGGAGTTGCAGACAGTTGTGAGTTGCCGTGTGGGTGCTGGGAATTGAACCCGGGTCCTTTGGAAGAGCCCACTGAGCCATCTCTCCAGTTCCATAGAGGCAGATTTCTATGCTCCTGCTCTCCACTGGATGATACACCCCATAATTGTTCTTCATTGTCTCCTGTCTAGGAAGAGGAAGTTTTCCTGGAGACGGTTCCTGGGAGCAGAGAGCCAGACTACCTGAGACCTGAGTGGAACCAGGGGAGTGACTTGGTACAGGACTGGTACAGGACTTGGTACAGTGACCTGTTTTTACCTCAGGATCCTCAGCCGACGCAGGATCCTGGTGAGTACGAGGTGGGAATTTACTACCCCTTGTCCAGCATTCCCATCCCCGTGGGAGGAAGTTGGCCACCACCCCCCGCCCCCCCACACACACCTTCTTTGTCACCAACTTTCCAGAGAGTGTTACAGGTGAGCTCTCAGACCTGGGATGTCTTCGTGGGGAAAGGCACTTACCACTAAGCCCGATTGCCTCTGTTCAATCCCCAGGGCCTTCATGCTGACATGAGAGAACTAACCCAAAAGTTATCCTCTGCCCTCTGCATTCTTAGGGTGACATCCCCCCCCCACACACACGTAATCAAGCAGATAAGTGTAATACATCTTTGAGATGGGCTCTCAGGTTTTAAGTGTTATATGTGAAATCCCTCCCACTAGATCCTCTCCAAGCAGAAGCTGCCTCAGTGATGCTCAGGGGAGACACAAACATGTATGCGGCCATACCGGTCACCCGTGTTCTAGCAAACAGGGATGCAGCTGTGAATACAGGTCTTCAGAGGCTTAGCAGCTCCAGGGCAGACAGCTTGCCCACTCCCCAAGGAAGGGCCTCCTGTGTGGGCAATACAGAAGATGGGCAGTTAGCGGTCGCCACCCTACGGCCTGAAGAGTCGGTGGTTCACCTTGCTGGCCGGGTTCCGTTTGGGTGCCATCAATGCAACAAGAGTTTTCGTTATAAGTCTCAGTTTATCCTCCACCAGAGGACCCACACAGGAGAGAGACCCTTTCGGTGCCACTTGTGTGAAAAGGGATTTCTGCAGTCCTCAGACCTCCGAGTTCACCAGCGCATCCACACAGGCGAAAAGCCTTACGGGTGTAGCATCTGCAACAAGGTGTTTACCCATGAGTCCTCCCTGCTGGATCACATCAGGACCCACACGAAGGAGATGCCGTACGTGTGTGAGAGCTGTGGAAAACGCTTCAACCACAAGGGCAACCTCAAGGTCCATATGGACATCCACAGCAATGCAAGACCCTACAAGTGCATGGAGTGCAACGCGGTCTTTCGACAGAAGGGGACGCTGATGCGGCACATGAAAACCCACTCGAAAGAGGTGCCCTCTCGGGAGGCAGAGGCAGGCGGATCTCTGTGAGTTTGAGGCCAGCCTGGTCTACAAGAGCTAGTTCCAGGACAGGAACCAAAAAGCTACGGAGAAACCCTGTCTCGAAAATCCAAAAAAGGAGGTGCCGTTGTGATTCTATTTCGGGCTTGAGGTCTTTTCTCTCCTAGGGAGACAGTTGCTAGGTTACCTCTGTTCCGTGCTTCCTGTACCATGGAAGCACTTAGGATTGTCTCATCTCCTGAAGGTCTGAGGACAAATGGGTTTCACTGTGGCCCCCCACTGGTGTTTGTTTGAGACTCTCTGTATCTTTGGCTGTCCCTGAACTCACCATGTAGACCAGGCTAGGTTGAAACTAAAGAGACCCACTTACCTATGTAACCCAGATTGACCACGAACTTGTGACCCCACCCATACCTCTGCTGAGAGTGTTGAGATGCCGCTCCTTGGCAGGCTTTTATACACACATTGTTACTGGTTGATTATGTATTGTCAATATTGTTGTCAATATTGAATGGCAAAATGGGAGTGACATTTGTCCCCTGATAACACTGTAAAATGTGGCTTTTCCAATAAATTACTTGACAAAAGACAATTTTATAGTAAATTGTGTAATTTCCCCATTACCATTGTTTTTCTTAATATTTCAGTGAAAATTGAGTTTTAGAGCCAGATGTGGTGGTGCATGACGTTAGTCCCAGCACTCAGGTGGATCTCAGGAGTTCCAGGCCAGCCTGGGCTACAAAGTGAGTTCCAAGACAGCCAGAGTTACACAGGGAAATTTATGATGAAAATTGAGTTTCAGATAAATGTTTAGAACATGTATACTCAAACTAATGTTTTAAACTTAAATTTTTCGTGTATTCGTTTGTTTATTTACTTTGGGACAGGTTCTCTCTCCGGAGGGGTGGCTGGCCTGAAGCTCATTTATGTAGACCAGATTGGCCTTAGACTCACTGAGAGCCTCCTGTCTCTGAGTGCTGGAATTAAAGGTGTGACCCACCCAGCCAGGGTTTATTTTTCTGTGTATTTGTGGGTTGCTCATTCACCTCAATTTTGTAAATATTTTCTGTTTTTTTTTTTTTTAAACGCTGCAAGATCCCTGCGGCAGTAGGCAGCAGAAATGCTGTAGGTCCCAAATGGTGGTAGTTGGCCATGTGGCGGCAGACAGCGGGGGCCCTGGGAGCAGCCAGTCCCTGAGCGGCAGCCTGAGCAATGACAGCGGGCCATGTGGCAGCAGGCAGTGGGCCCCAGGCAGAGACGGCTGCTGGTCCCCGAGCAATGGCTGGTCCCAGGCAGGGAGACACATGGCAGGCGGGCAGAAGACAGAAACATGGATAGACACGACATGCAGGGTGAGGTTGAATGTTTATTCAGGGGGTTATGGAGGAGGAAGGGTGAAGGGGGGACAGAGGGAGAGAGAGAGAGGGAGAGAGAGAGAGAGAGAAGAGGAGAAAGAGACAGAAGGGGGGAAGCAGAGAAGTGGGGAGAGAGGCAGAAGCGAAGCTGCCTCTCTGAGAGGAAGATGGAAAAGAGAGGAATGAGCTCAGGCCGAAGCTGAAGATCAGCCTGCCTCAGCGGATGGGGGAGGGAGTGGGCGTGGTTTGTCTCTTAAAGGGACCAAAACCATAACATTCCCAGGTCTTATAATAAAAACCGGGCACGCCAAGGAAGCAGAAAAGGAAGGGCCCAAGATGGCGGCAGGCAGGTCAGAGGTAATGGGAGTGGGCGTGGCTTGTCCCTTAACGCGACTTGGGAGGCAGAGGCAGGAGTGTCTCTGCTAGTTGAAGGCCAGCCTGGATAAATCCAGGTGCCCCCCCCCCCCCAGCAGGAAGAAAATAGCCAAAAATCTAAGCAGGAAGAGAAGAATCAGAAATCTAGGATTAGCCAGTTCCGTGACTGTTTCAGGAACTAGCTGAAGATAAAGTTAGATTGTAATCTTGAGAAACAGGGAGTTTCCCCCTTGTGATCAGCACTGGTATTTTTGGAATACTGTGTTTCAAGAACTAGCTGATTATGACCTTGAGTGATCTTGAGAGGCAGGGAGTTGTCCCCTTGTGATTTTCTGTGACACCCTCCCTGCCCTTTTTGGATTACTAGGCTGTGGTTTCTTCCTATAAAAACCCTTCTCCAGGTCACTCGGGGTTGAACTCTTCCTTGTGTGGGTTGTGAGTCTCGGCCCCAGTGCACTGGTTCCTGTCTCATCTCCTCCATTAAAGCCTCGTGTGACGGCAGCAAGGACAGTCTCTCATGAGTTACTGGGGGGGGGGGGGTCGTGTTATCCCGAGACTTGAGTGAGAGTCTCCCCACACAGGGGGGTCTTTCAGCCTTCTGCCTCTGTCTTCAGAGTTCTGAAATTACAGGTTTAAGCCTAAACCCATCACATGGAGCTCAAAAAAAATTTGACACAGAGTCTCACCTTGTTTCCCAAGCTAACCTTGAACTCACTGTTATAATTTAAAAACAAAGCCGGGCGGTGGTGGTGCACGCCTTTAATCCCAGCAGAAGCAGGAGTGTCTCTGCTAGTTCAAGGCCAACCTGGTCTACAAGAGCTAGTTCCAGGACAGGTTCCAAAGCTGCAGAGAAACCCTGTCTCGAAAAACAAAATTAATTAATTAAAAATACATAATTTAAAAGCAGCGGGAAGGAGTCATGCCGTACAACAGGGCTCACATGGAAGGTTTATTGGAAGAGGAGAGAGAAGGGGACAGAGAGGGGCAGAGAGTGGTCCCTGGGGACAAGAGTAGCAGGCAAAAAGATGGGAGGCAGGCAAGGCTCACCTTTTAAAAGGGAACCTAGTGAATGTGCACAGGAGCTGTTCTTAGTGGTAGCAGCTGAGGACGTATCCTGTCAGGACCCCAAGGGCAGGCCAGTACAGATGCCTGAATACTAACAGTCACTACCATTCTCCTGCCTCAGCGTCTGGAGTTCTGGGTTTTACAGATTTGAGCCAAGACATCCAGTGTATTTATATTTTTTTAAACAGCGATCATATGTAGTTATGAAAAATGTCCAGCAGGGGGCAGCAAAGTCCATTTTCTGATCTGTGGGGCAGACGGGTTCTGCTTTGACTAGACAAAGGGAATGCTTTTCTTTTTTAATGTTTTTAGATTTATTTATTGTTTTATGTGCAGTATGTACCATGAGTGTGCCCGGGACCTGTAATGGTCAGAGAAAGGCATCAGATCTCCTGGAGTTGCAGTCATAGACAGTTGTGAGGCACCATGTGGGTGCTGGGAATGAAATCTTGGTCCTCAGAAAGAGCAGCAAGTGCTCTTGACTGCTAAACTCTCTCCAGCCCAAGCAAATGCCTTCTAGTCGACCAAACAGTAAAAGAGAACCTTTTAAAATCGGAGTTTCGCGCGTGCAGTGTGAAGCTAAACTCACCCCACCCCCAAATTCGGTTTTTAAAGATTTATTTAAACTAAATAAAACAACAGCAAAAGCAACAACAAAAAGCCTAATGTTGCCAGGTGGAGAT
Organism: Microtus oregoni; assembly: GCF_018167655.1. Taxonomy (NCBI): domain Eukaryota; kingdom Metazoa; phylum Chordata; class Mammalia; order Rodentia; family Cricetidae; genus Microtus; species Microtus oregoni. The sequence goes on from NW_024543065.1 coordinate 44,115,018, forward strand.
GATTCACGCTTTTAATCCCAGCACTCGGGAGGCAGAGGCGGGAGGATCTCTGAGTTGGAGGCCAGCCTGGTCTGCAGAACAAGTTCCAAGACAGCCAGGGCGATGCAGAACAACAAGAAGTGTGTGTCTGTGTGTGAGTATATGCCTGCATAAACCAGAAGAAGATGAAAAACTGTTACTGAAAATGAGTTAGAGGAGGTTGTGAGCTGCCCAATGTGAGTGCTGGGAACGGAGCCCAGGTTCTCTGCACGATCACTAAATGTCGAACCACCTTTCCAGGTCCTAATGTTTATTTTTTAATTATTGTTTTTGATGTATACAGTAGTCTGCCTGCATGTATGCCTGCAGGCCAGAAGAGGGCAGCAGATCTCATTATAAATGGTTGTGAGCCACTGTGTGGGTGGTTGCTGGGAACTGAACTCAGGACCTCTGAAAAGCAGCCAGTGCTCTTAACCACCATCTCACCAGCCCCAGCTCCTGATTTTTTTTTAAATCTGTTCTGCCTGCCAGCTCCCAAATCACAACATGGAAACTTAATTATGAAAATTCAGCCCTAGCTTAGGCTTATTTCTAACTAGCTCTTACAACCTAAACCAGCCCATTTCTATTCATTTGCCTTCTGCCTCTTGACTTTATTTCCTTTACTGTATTGGCCATGCTGATTTCCTGCTTCTTCTGTGTCTGGCTGGCGACTCCGCCTTTCTCTTTCCTAGAATCCTCTCTGTAGCATAATTTCTTTCTTTTTTTAATTAATTTATATTTTATTGATATTTATTGAGCTCTACATTTTTCTCTGCTTCCCTCCCTGCCTCTCCCCTCCCCGCTTCAATCCTCCCCCAAGGTCCCCATGCTCTCAATTTACTTAGGAGCTCCTGATGTTTTTTTTTTTTTTTTTTTGGTTTTTTCGAGACAGGGTTTCTCGTAGCTTTTGGTTCCTGTCCTGGAATTAGCTCTTGTAGACCAGGCTGGCCTCGAACTCACAGAGATCCACCTGCCTCTGCCTCCCGAGTGCTGGGATTAAAGGCGTGCGCCACCACCGCCTGGCTATTTATTTATTTTGTATACAAGATTCTGTCCGTGTGTATGTCTGCAGGCCAGAAGAGAGCACCAGACCTCATTACAGATGGTTGTGAACCACCATGTGGTTGCCGGGAATTGAACTCAGGACCTTTGGAAGAGCAGGCAATGCTCTTAACCTCTGAGCCATCTCTCCAGCCCCGCTCCTGATGTTTTAACTACATCTTACCATGAGTTATTTTGTTATCACAGCCCTGAAATGCACGGGGTTGTTATTAGCATGTAATGGTCTCTTGAACTGTAGCTTGTTTTAATTAGGTCAGGGCCTCCACACTATAGCCAGTGCCCTACCTTTGCCATCCAGTGAATCCCTCACTGGATTCTGGGCAAGAATTCTTCTGAGTCTTTATTTTATTTTTTTTTTAATATTTATTTATTTATTTATTATGTATACAATATTCTGTCTGTGTGTATGCCTGCAGGCCAGAAGAGGGCACCAGCCCCCATTACAGATGGTTGTGAGCCACCATGTGGTTGCTGGGAATTGAACTCAGGACCTTTGGAAGAGCAGGCAATGCTCTTAACCACTGAGCCATCTCTCCAGCCCTCTTCTGAGTCTTTAAAAAAATTTTTTTTTTTTGGCACAGGATCCTGGAACTCATTCTAGTCCAGGCTGGTCTTGAACTTGGGATCTTTATGCCTTATAGACCTGTGACATCAGACATAGCTTATTTTTTAATATTAAATTTTTTTAGGGGCTGGAGAGATGGCTCAGAAGTTAAGAGCACTGGCTGCTCTTCCAGAGACCCTGAGTTCAATTTCCAGCTACCACATGGTGGCTCAAAGCCATCTGTAATGAGATCTGATGCCCTCTTTTGGCATGCAAGCATACATGCAAACAGAACACTGAACACATAATTAAATATTTATTTTTTAAAAAATTTTGAGACATGTTCTCGTGTAGCCCAGGCTGGCATGAAACTCTCTGCACCGCTGAGGCTTGATCTGACCTCCTGACCATGTTGCCCTTTCTTCCCAAGTACTGGCTTTGCAAGCATGTACTAGCAGTTTGAAAAATATTTATTTTAAATGTGTGTGTGGACGACAGTGGGATTTGTACATGAGAGTATTCATGTTCTTAATTACTGAGTCATCTCTCCAGCCCCTCTCCAGATCCGCCTGCTTGTGCCTCCGAAGTGCTGGGATTAAAGGCCTGCACCACCACCACCCGGCTCAATACCTTTTCTGCTCCTGGGGTACAGCAGCTATTCGGAGCCTCTTTCCCTGTTCAGCCATGACTTAGTGCCCACTAAGGAATAAGCTCTTTGCTTACTGATCTGAGGGATTTATTTTTAACATATTAACAACTGAATTTTTTAAAAGCTAGCTAGCTAACCAGATAGATGCATGTGACGCCCAGACAGGCCTGCAGCACAGTGTTGAGAGGAGAGAAAGTCACAGTGATCCATGGGGAGAGCTGGGCTTTCTCAGCGGTCTTAGCTTCTGGCATCCGAAACAGCAAAACTACTTGTATTTAATTTTTAAATTTTAATTTAATTTTTTCTTTTTTCTTGTTTTCGTCACAGGGTTTCTCTAGCTTTAGAGCCTGTCCTAGAACTCACTCTGGAGACCAAGTTGGCCTCAGACTCACAGAGAATCACCTGCCTCTGCATCCCGAGTGCTGGGATTAAAGGCGTGCCCCACCACCGCCCGGCTTAATTTAATTTTTGCATCCATTTATTTGTGTATGTCTATACCTTGTGCATACACACACACACACACACACACACACACACACACACACACGGAGGGCAGCAGGCAACCCACAGGTGTTGATTTCTCTTACAGTCCTCTGGGACCTCAGGTTCTCTTATGCTTGGGGCCACGTGCCTGTACCCACTAGGCCACCCGAGAGATCTACTACTTGCATTTTGATTACAAAGTTTCTTGATAAACATTTAGCGAGCACGGAAAAAAAAAAAAACCACCAACAACAAGCAAAGTAGTGTCTCCAAGAATGTCAGTCATTGAGCCAAGTGTGCTTAGAAGTCCGCTGGGAGCACAGGGAGGGGAGTGGAGACGAAACTTGTCCTTTGCCAAGGGAGCCACAGAGAATTAAGGAACTGTGGCAGCGGCTCCTGTCACCAGGCAAAAATGACAGCCCTCCTCCTGGGTGCGCAGGCCAGCCGGCTAATTAGTCCCCAGCCCTGCAGCAATGCTCCACTCGCTACTTCGGAGTTTAGATCTCTTGAACTGGTTCAAATTGATTTATTCCCAAGTCCTGCCAAACTTAGGGCTATTTTTTCTCTTTGGCGTTGTGTGTGCGCGCACTTGCCAGCACAAGATGCCTGGAGTAAATTGGTCACAAGGACCCCACGGTGAGGTGTTCAGAGTCCCCGTAGGAGCTACTAACACTACTTTTAATGAGCCCCAAGAGTGTGCAGCTCAGTTCCTGCCGGCTGCAGTTTGAAATTAGCAACAGAAAGTTAGCTCTGAGAACCTGGAAAACATTTGTCAGTCGCTGGCCCTGAGGGTGGCCTGCCCCTACTCAGTGCTCATTAATTTAAAGTGATTCTCGCCTGGGTCTGATCGTAAAGACAAAACACACATATTCACCAAACACACTTGATAACAGCCCCACTAATCTATTTACAGTTTTTACAGTACATATGAGTCTGCATGCTACCGCCACCCTGTCCGTGTGAAAGTCAGAAAAAACAATTCCCAGGAGTCAGCTTAGGTTGCCAGGCTTGACAGCAAGTGCCTTTCCCCAATAGACCATCTCAGTGGCCTACAGTTTTTATTTTTGTTTTTAATTAATTTCTTTATTTTTAAACTAGCTCTCCTGTAGCTCAGACTGGCCTCTGGCTGTGTCACCAAGCCTGGTTTTGAACTCTTGATTCTCCTGTCTCACCTCCCCAGTGCTAGTTGCATAGGCAGGTGACACTATTCCTGGCTCTAGTGACAATGTTAGTACCGATGGTGGCTTTTGAAGATTTTGTGTGTATGTATAAATATCTACATTTGTGTGTATAAAAATATAGACACACATACCACTGTCCCTTAGGATTCATGGAAGAGCAGTTTCAATAGCTGCTTATAAAAGCTAAAATCAATGGATGCTCAAGTTCCTTATGAAAAATGTGTCCCAATTTGCATATAATCTACACATAATCTCATATGAAATCACCTCAAAGTCAGGTGCTGATGGGCACGCTTTAAATCCACGACTCAGGAGGCAAAGGCAAGGAGATCTCTGAGTTCAAGGCAAGTCCGGTCTACATAGAGTTCCAGGAAAGCTAGTCCAGGAGACAGAGAGAAACCAAACCAAACAAAAAAATCACCTCGAATCACTTATTAGTATCCGATGCTATGAGATCCTTTGCAGATAACTATTACACTGTGTTGTTGAAGAACTGATGACGAGGAAGAGCCTGCTATGTTCAACACAGACGCAACTCCGTGTGCGTGCGTGCGTTTTAATCTCCAGCCCGTTGCCCGAATTGCGAACCTTACCGTAGCGTGTGGCGCGTAGAGCAGGCATTGCGCTGCATTGGCCCAGACTCTGTGTGCTCTCTCAAGCTCAGGTCAGCTGTCTCTGTGGGTTCCTCTGTCATGACCTGGATCCCCCAACCCCCACTCCTACAGTCCTGCCTCGCTTTCTCCAGAAGGACTCCGGAAGCTCGTCCTAGAGCTTGGCTGTGGATCTCTGCATCTGCTTCCGTCAGCAGAGACATGTGTTTTGCTGTGGCCTCTTCATGCGTAGGTATCATTTTACTTGGTTCTCATTTGTTCCCCTCCCCTCTGCCTAAGGCAGGAAGCACAGGAGACAGTCTAGCCTAGAACACTATTTGGTTTGTGCCACACACACACCCTGTGTGGCAGCCAACTCCTTCCCTTGCACTTACTGTGCACAAACACACCCCTCTCCAAACAAGGCATCTAGCAGCCTCTGAGTTCCTCGTGCCACACACGTGTATCACGCTACTGTGCTTCCATCTCTGGCTCTGGTAAGAAACAACCAGAAAGTGGGGGCCACCGTGAATGAACACTGTGCCTGCTTCATTGTCTGTGATGCTGGCACACTGAGCAGGACAAGGCAGTGGGTGCAGAGAAATCTGATATCCCTGAAGAGATGGAAGGCACAGTTTGTGTTGGAGTCTCAGGTGGTGACAAAGGAAAGCAAGGTGGTAGCGGCACACACCTTTAATCCCAGGCAGAGGCAGGTGGATTCCTGTGAGTTCAAGGCCAGCCTGGTCTGCAGAATGAGTTCCAGGACAGGCTACAAAGCTTCAGAGAGAAACCCTGTATTTGAAAAACAGTGGCTCACGCCTTTAATCCCAGCACTTGGGAGGCAGAGGCAACAGATCTCGGTGAGTTTGAGGCCAGCCTGGTCTACAAGAGCTAGTTCCAGGACAGGCTCCAAAGCTACAGAGAAACCCTGTCTCAAAAACAAAACAAAACAAAAAAACCCAACAAACAAACCAAAAAAAAAAAAACCACAAACCAATAGACAAACAAATAAAACCCACAAAGAAAGGAAAGAAAAGCAAGATGGTCACAGCATTAGAAAGGTTGAGAACCAGTGCTTAAAGGGAGGCTCAAATGAGCAGGGGACCTGAGGCAGAAAGCTTGTCAGTGAAGGAGATTAGGTGTCAGAGGCAAGTAAGGACAGTGGGTTCAGGTAGACACCTCAGTCAGCAACAGAGAGGTCCTCTCCCTCCCCTCTCATTTCCTCCTCTCTTCTTTCTCTTCCCTCCTCTCCCCCCTTTAACTCCCCTTTCTTTCCCTCCCCCATTCCTCTCCATCTCCCTTTCTCTCCTCTTCTGAGACAGTTTCACGAACACCCTGCTAGCTCGAGGAGGGCTTCATCAGCCCCGCACTCAGAGTGTGACTAGGGTCACACCTCAGATCAGGTGCTGGAAGCACTAATGAAAGAGGGTGAAGAGGATCCCCAAGTCTGAACAGGAAGGAGGTAAATAGGACTAAGAGATTGGAGGAGATTTTGGCTTTAGACTTCCAGGAAGAGCTGACTGCCTAAGGGTGGGAGAACACAGGGTGGTGGAGGTGAACCTGGAGGAGGACACAGAACGCTGGCTCGCCGGGATGGGGGCCTACAGTGTTCTGTCAGGACGACATGGATCACAGATAGCAGGACCTAGACACTCGTTTCCAATGCACTGAAGGGCTTCCCCACCTTTGATGCCTGTCCCTTGCCTGCCATAACTGCCCATTCTGAGACAGAGCCTCAGGGAGTTCTAGGAGTTCTTGGCAGCTTCCCAGAATGCCCTCCTCACCTGTCCTTTAGTGCCTGTGCGACTTGGGTTTCTCAACAACACAAACTAGAGTCTCCTGGAAGGAGGGGCACTCGTTTGAGAAAATGCCTCCATCAGATAGATGGGCATATGGGCAAGTCTAGGAGGGCGTTTTTCTGAATAGTGATTGATGCAGGAGGCAGCAGCCCACTGTGGGCGGCGCTATCCCCAGGCAGATCCCCAGACTGTGCAAAGCCTTGGGAGCAAGCCAGTAAGCAGCACCCCCTCCAAGTCTCTGCTTCAGTTCCTGCCTCCAGGTTTCTGTCATCAGCTGCTACCCGACCGCCCTCGGATCTTTGATCTTAAGACTGTAACCTGTACTCCAAATACACCCTTTCCTCCTGTTTTTATCACAGACTAAAACAGAAAACCAGCCAGCCCTACCTTTCCCACGAGTGACATTTGGGATGCTTGGGACTCATGGAACTTTCAGTTAACTACCAAGTTCCTTCTGTGTAACAGGTGTTGTGTTGGCATCGGGGATAGTGTCAGAAAAGGGTCCTCGCCTTTGAAGACTTCACAGGCTGGTGGGGATGACAGACCAACACCCCAAACGCAAACACCCCTGCTGAGGTCTTCCTGCCTCCCTCCCTGCCTCCCTCCCTCCGTCTTCCTTCCTCCCTTTTCATCAGATACAGTTTCCTATAGCCCAGATGGGCCTCATCTTATGTAGCCAGAGTGACCTTTGACCTCTGATCCCCTGTTCTCATTCCCTGAGTCCTTAATTCTCTCTCTCTCTCTCTCTCTCTCTCTCTCTCTCTCTCCCTCCTTCCCTTCCTCCCTCCCCTCCCACAAGGTTCTCACTACACAGGTCAGATGTGCCTGGAATTTGGGAATTCATGATCCTCCTACCTCAACGTCGCTAGGGATGAACTCACACACTCAGCCCTGCTGTGGTTTTCAGAGATGCTCACATCACCTCCCAGTCCGTCTGAACTAAACATGTCCATTGTCCACCAAGAGAATTTCCTCAATATGACTCCATATCCAAACACAGCGGTGTTCTACGTCATCTCAGAAACTGGGAGGCTGAGGCAGGAGGATCTTCAATTCATGTCTAGTCTGGGCTACAAAGCACAAACCTGTCTTAAAAGCATACAAAACCGGGAGCCTAGGAGATTGCCAGGCAGGTAAAGGTGCTTGCTGCTAAGCCTGATAACCTGAGTTTCATCCCTGACCACATGGTAGGAGACAACCAACTCCACCATGTTGTCTGCTGTCCTCCATGGCCCTTCCATGTTCATATGTGCATCACCCACAGTGCCTCTCAAAACAAACAAGCAAACAAAAAATGTGATACAGAAAGCCCAGGGTAGCCTGGCTGATAGAATGCTTAGTGCTTGCCTGGGTTTGAGCCCCAGAAGCGTATGAACTGGGTGTGGCCATGACACCTGCCATCCCAGCACTGGAAAGGCAGGGACAGAAAGGTCAGAAGCTTAAGGTCACGTGGTGAATTCCAGGCTAGGGTGGGCTATGGGATACCTTGCCTCAAAAAACAAAATTGTTCTTGGTGTAGTGGCACATGATTATTGTTCTAAAACTTGGGACACCGAGGCAGGAGGATTAATGAGAGCCTTAAAAGTTTTTGCCTTTAAGATTCCCTTTTAGGGTTCAATTAAAGATGCCATGAATAGCTAGAGGGGTGTTGGAAATTTGAGGGTTAAAATCTGAGGGGTAAGAAATCTACACACAACGGGAATTATCTGTCCATGTTTCTTTATTCTCTCTCAACCCATCACTTCTCATTGTTCCTTCTTGTTCTTCCTTGTTCTGCATTGTTCTTAGTTCTTCATCATTCTTCCTTGTCCTACCTGTTACAAGTGTTCCCAGTCATACATATCCTTAAAACCAGCAATTCCACAGCTCTAGGAGGTTCCAGGGCCGGAATTATTTTGCCCCATAGAAAATCAAATAAGAGCTCTCTCTCTCGTTCTCGCTCTCTCTCATACATACACACACACACACACACACACACACACACACACACACGTGCGCGCTTGCACAGATCCGTGGAAGTGGCTAGTACACATCTGGTGAACTCCTTAATGGAGAAAGTTAGTTAAAGGAATTAAAGCATCAGGGGACTCTAGAGGGGAAGGTTAGCGTGCTACGCTACATTTTTAGGTGGTTAGTAAAGGGCTAAAAACGTTTATTTCCAGTGCGTTACTTTTTCCCTCTCCCGACATGCATAGGTAACCAAGCAAGAAGCTAGAAGCCGTGGCTCTTGGTCAGATAACACGTAGACCAGACACTGCAGTTCCTACAGGCCTACAGGTCTGGAGTGCACACCCAAGTGGTAAAGACAAGAGGGAGAGCCAGGCCTCTAGATTATCAGTTCTGGGGTATACTGTTATCAACTGTTCTGGTCGATCGTGTGTCTGCAGGGCCAGCGGGAAGGAAATTCTTTCTCTGATAGCAGTTAATTATCTCTTCTGCTGTCCTGGAGAGTAAAACAACTGTCAATTTCCTGAACTAAAATCATCAATCAACTGAGGAGGAAGTGCATGTAAGGGGTTAAGAATCTTTTAAGTGGGGTAAAACCAGAAGCATGGGCGGGTAGTAATTCTATGTCCTTGGAGATCTGTGAAAATCTTAAGTGGGATGCTCTGTGCCTGAACCCTAAGCAGCAACCAAAAGCCTGTTGATAAGATAATTGCAGGAAGATAGATCTCTGCGCTTACCTGGGAGAGAGGAAGAAGGCCTGGCAGTGGGAAACTGTTTTCACACATAGGCCAAAGGCATAGAAAACTGTTCTGAACTAGGGAATTAATCCCAAATATGTAACCGAAAAGGAAGTCAGCTACAGCGAAAAACCTACAGCAAAGGACAGCCATTTTATTTACAGAGCAAAAACGCCAAATAGCCTTGCCTTTTGCTTTAGCCTTTACCAGATCCCTTGGTTCTGGAAAGTCGCTCGTGACAAGATGGCTGAGTAATTACTGTATAATGTTGTGGATTATAGCAATGGATCACCATGGATTCGAGTCTAGCCCAGGATATAAAATAAGATCCTGTCTCAAAACAACAACAACAACAACAACAAGAAGCCCTGTAGGGACTGGAGCTATGGCTCGGTGGTTAAGAGCACTGGCTGCCCTTCCAGAGGACCCGAGTTTGATTCCCAGCACCTATATGGTGGCTCACAACCATCCAAACTCTGGTGCCAGACAATCTGACACCCTCTTTGGTCTCTGAGGGTCCTGAATGCATGTGATGCACAAACACACATGTAGGCAAAGCACCAACACACATGAAATAAAAGTAAAAGAAGAAAACTAAACCGCAATAGTAAGAGCTCGAGAAATGGCTCAGCAGTTGAGAGCACTTTGTTGCTATTGCAGAGGACCAGAGTTCAGTTCCCAGGACTCGTGTTGGGTGGCTTTCAAACACCTGAACCTCCAGCTCCAGTGGACACACACACACACACACACACACACACAGAGAGAGAGAGAGAGAGAGAGAGAGAGAGAGAGAGAGAGAGAGTTAAACTCTGTTAGAAAATAATAAAAGCTGGGCAGTGGTGGTGCACATCTTTAATCCCAGCACTCGGGAGGCAGAGGCGCTGTGAGTTCAAGGTCTAGTTCCAGACAGTCAGGGATTGAAACCCTGTCTCAGGAAAAAAAAAACAATAAAAATAAAAATGCAAAAACCCACAGTTAGCTATGGATGTCACCAAACAAGATGTTGCATTTGGGCCACAGGAAAACAAGCAAGTGGGCACAGCATACAATTATCACAGAGTGTTGCTTTAAGAAGATCAGGTGCTGGTGGGAAGGGGCAGTTGCTGGGCCAGCAGCTGGCGGCGTGGGCATGGGTCTCACCAGCTGGCTGCCTCCTGGTAGCTGGAGGGCATGTGTGGGTGCGAATTTTGTCTTGAGAGACTGGGAGAACAGTGGGTGACCAGAGTCCTCTCGAACCTGGAAGGAGAAGACCAGATACTGGGTCCAGGCCCCACTATGTGCAGATTGGAGCCATTTCTGAAGAGGTCCCTGGTGGTCCTCCTTTTCCTGGGCCTGGCAGAGGCCTGTATCCCTCGTAAAGGTGAGGTTTCCACCCACCCCCATCTCTTCTCCGTGGCATCTTAGGACGGGGAGGCCACTGAGGGTGGACTCAATAAGCAGTCCTGAGGTCTACACAGGCCTCCTTGCTTTGGGCTTAGGCAGTCTGTTTTATTTTCCCCCATGGAGAAGGCTGCATGAGTCCTAGGTTGTTGGTCTTAAAGACATCCGTGACTTCATGAGTTTCTAGCTGGCGGCCTTATCCTTGGAGGTACTAGTATCTATGTTAGTCCCAGGTTGGGGGGTTGCCCTTGGGGACATGGATGGCTTCATGAGTTGTAGGTCGGCAGCCCTGCTCTGAAGTTCCTAGTGGCTACATGAGTTCCTTGCTGGTGGCTCGTCCCTGCAGAGGAACATCCTGTCATCTCTATCCTCATGCTCATCAGTGACTTTTGCCCACATGGGGCAGAGACCCACCTGTGTTGGTCAGCCTCTTGTCCCCGTCTTCTCATTGTCATAGAACCCCCTGGACTGCCCTGTGTCACTGCAGAGATCACACTTGTGCCAGTGGAGTCACTAGCCCTCTGGCCAGAGTGCAAGGGAGATGCCAGGCCTTTACCCTGGGTCCCCTGGACTGCCCTGGTCACTGCAGAGATGGAATTGGGGTGGTGCTGAGAGTTCCCAGCCTGGTAGCTGGTCCTTTACGATGTCAGGATGCCTAAGACCCCACAGGAGAGACTCGATTGAGTCTTGTCACGAACAGCACTTTCTCCCCAGCAACTAGACTTGCAGTGCTTTCAAGTTTTAGTTTGCCCTCAATGCTGGGAACAGAGTTGGGGAAAGGCAGGCATAGATCTGTCTTAATGTGATCCTCATGATAAACAGATAACCACATCCCAGTAGGGGCTTTAGGGGAGACTGTTTTGGAAAAGTGACATTTGAGAAGAGACTGCAACAAGAAGCAGGAGCTAGCTGGCTAAGGGGTTAGAGATTATTTCAGGCAGATGGAACTGTGTGTGTGAAGATGTTGGGCTGGAGGATGCGGAGTCACTTCAAGGCTCTGAGAGCAGTCAGTGTGGCAGAAAGATGGCAGATGGGATGAGGCCATGGGGGGGGGGCGAAGGTTCAAGTAAGAACAGAGAGAGTGTGGGAACAGAATATAAAGGTTGTTGGGGTCGTAGGAAGCGTGTGTTTGCTCCTCCTCCTCCTTCTTCCCTTTCCCCTCTTTCCTTCCTCCCTTTCCCCTCTTTCCTTCCTATTCTCCTTCTATTTTAAAAGATATCTATCTATCTATCTATCTATCTATCTATCTATCTATCATCGTCTGTCCGTCCGTCCGTCCATGCCACAGAGTACATGTGAAGTTCAGAAGACAGCTTCTAGGAATTGTTTCTCTCCTTCTACCATGCAAATCCCAGGAACTGAACTTGGATCCTCAGGCTTTGGTGGGGGACAGTACCTTTACCTGCTGAGTCTTCTCGCCTGCCCTTCTTCTGAGTTCTCAGTCTTTTTCTGTCTCTCATGATCCTCAAACATTTAAATGATTCTGGTCAGTTTGTGTCAGAATGTCTCCTAGACTGAGTTTCCCTGAGGTTTCCCCCATAATTAGACCGAGGTTATGCATTTGGGGGAAGAATACACCAAAATCACCCTGTGCCCTCATTGGGGGATATAGCCAAGTGACTGATAACGGTTTGTTTCTTGCCTATGACGTTCTCTCTGACCTCTTGGCTAAGGCTGTTGGGAAACCAGGCTTCTCCACTACCTATTACTGTTTTTCTTCTTGTAACTGGTGAATATATGGGGACATACTGAGAGTATACATATCTACATATCTATTCTTTTGCTTTTCATGTTGGCCAATTAATTTTAGTAGCCATCTGTAGATCTTGCCTTAAGAAGGGATTGCTGGCAGTAGTGGCATACGCCTTTAATCCCAGCATTCGGAAGACAGAGGCAGTGAGTTCTAGGCCAGCCTGGTCTATAGAGGGAGTCTATAGACTGTCCAGGACAGCCAGGACTTCACAGTGAAACCCTGCCTTGAAAAACCAAACAAGGGGGGGGGGAGGGTGTGCTGTAGTGCAGAGATTTTCTATTCTCTTTACCTGTTCTATACACATTAATTAGAATTCCTAAAGTCCTGGAATGAGACCATTGACTCTTTACAATGAACACTGGCAAGTAAAGATAAACAGACAATGGGTTTACAGAGTGACTCACTGTGTCTGATGGGATTTTTATTTTTTTCCTTTTTTATTATTATTTTTCCTTTTTTTCTTAAATTTTGTTTTATTTTGGGGTGCAAGGGCTGAGGGCAGATGCGAAGGGACGGGAAAATGAGTGGGATCAAGATACATGATGTAAAAGACAGACAAATAAGTACATTTTAAAAAGAGAGAAAAAAAGAGATGAACTGGGCTAGCAAGGTGGCTCAGTTCTTAAGAGCCCATACTGATGGCTCCAGAAGACCAACCACCACATGGAATGTTTGTTCACTCCTCTACCAGGAACTCTTTTCCCAATCGACTTTGCCAATATTTATAAAACCCAGCTACCTCCAGTTTATATGTGTCTCCTAAGCCCTAAGCACAGGCTGGAGGATGAACCAAGTGAATGTTGGCTGGGTGATGGAGGCACAAATGGGATATGATGGACAAGCAGATGATAGATGGGCAGTGGATGTATGGAAGGAAGGATGGGTGGGTGTATGGAAGGATGGGTTAATGGATCGTGAATAAGTTTAGGGGTGGTTGAGTAGCTGCAGGGTTGTGTAAGTAGATAAGTGGGTAAGTAGATGGATGGAAGGATCAGTGGATGGATGATGGACACGTATGTGGTGAATGGGTGGGTAGATGTGTACAGTGGATGGGTGGGTGGATAGATAAATGGGCAGATGGGCGGGTGGAGTGTATCAAAGGATAGTGGATGTATTTATGGGTGTATGAGTATAGGGAGAGTTGGTAAAGTAGGTATATGGATGGATGGATCAAAGGATAGATGATGAACAGTGGTTAATGAATGGGTAGATATATGGAGGGATGAATGGATTGGGATGAACACTGGGTAGATTTATGGGTGTATGGGTGTATGGAGGTGTAGAGGGGTAGACAGATGGGTGCAAAGGAAGAATGGGTGGATGGATGATGGGTAGGTGGATGGGTAGAGGAGTGGGTGGGGAATTGATAGGTGGAGGATAGGTATGGGGTGGATAGTTAGGTAGGTGAGTAATAGGCAGATTTATGGAGATGGGTGGGTAGATGAGTGGACTGGAGGGACTTTGATAGAAACTGTATATTAGCTCCAAAACCACGGGAGTTTTGGGTGGTCTTTATTATGGTCATGATCTGAGTCTCACGTCTAATTCTCTCCCTGCACCTGCTGCTTGGCCCCGTCGGGATCCACATGAATGACGCTTTTGCCTCCAGTCGCAATGGAAGAAAAAAGTAAGAACTGTAGCTACTCCATGTCTGTATTCTCATAGGTGGTTTCCCTCAGATACTGTTGGATCTGGAAAACCTTCTGAGAATCCTGGGGAAGAGTGGCTTCAATCTGCCATAAGTCTTGGCTTGAGGCTCATAAAATAACTATTAAATAAAACAACTATTAAAAGTAAGCAGCTGCTAGGCATGATGAGATATGCCTGTAATTCTCCTGGAGGCAGGAGAATTGGGGGTCCAAGGTCATCCTCCGCTACACAGAGAGTGGAAGGCTAGACTGTTTAATAGAAAATAGCTGGACTCTCTCACTTCTGTACCTGCATCTAGTCTGTCATGGTGTGTTGATTTGACCGGCTAGTTAAAATGCATTCTCAACCAGGGAAGGAGTCGGAGTGTTGTGCAAATTCTGATGTAGTCAGGATTCTCCAGAGACCCAGAAAGAACGGACCAGAGAGAATAAACAGAACATAACGAAATGGAAGTAGATTAGAATAAAAATATAACAGAAGTAAGTTAGTACCAAGTAGCTGTTTAATCCCAGCACTCAGGAGATGGAGGCGAGTGGATCTCTGTTAGATCAAGGCCAGCCTAGTCCACATAGTGAGCTCCAAACTTTACATAGGTTCCAGGCATCAAACTCAAGGAAAAGAAAGAAATAAAATATAATAAGATAATATAATATAGAGCAGGAAATAGAAAATAAAAATAAGATAGAAATAGAAACAGAATAGAACAGACTAGGATAACCTATGATACGATATAGAATGGAATGGAATGACTATGCAGGGGTGAAGGGACTTATTTGGGGCTATTAGCTCACTTGATGATGGAGATGGGTGAAGGTGCACAACAGAACATCCCAAGCAGTTGGATGTGGTGGCACGTGCCTTTAATCCCAGCACTCCGGAGTCAGAGGCAGGTGAATCTCTCTGAGTTAGAGGCCATCTTGGTCTACAAAGTGAGTTCCAGGACAAGTTCCAAAGCTACACAGTGAAACCCTGTCTTGAAAAACAATAACAACAAAAAGACAGAACATCTCAAGCTAAAGAACCAGGGAGGTTGGTAGTGTGACTCAGTCCAAAACCGAAACTGCAGAAACAAAGATGCCAGTGATATAATTCTCAGTAAAGGCAAAGGTCCACCGGCCCAGGGAGCCACTGACATAAGCCCTGGAATTCCCAAAGTGTAGAACCTGGGATTTTCATATCCAAGGGTAGGAGATGAAGGAGATTACAGTTCCACCAGCCTACTGAACAGCACACACATCCACTGAGTACTGTCTCCTCCAAAACACACCTACAGACACCCCGGGGCCACACATCATCCAAAACACACCTACAGACACCCCGGGGCCACACATCAAAGCCAATGCCAAGCCACGTAGGCTTCTGAGGAGGAGGAGGAAGAACTTGGTGAGGCTGACACTGAGAACCACAGATGCCACCATGAGATGAAATTGTGCTTGCCCAGCTACCCAAGTGTCCCGTAATTCAGTCAACTGTCACACCTTTGGAAAGTCCAGGTTCTTGCTGGTCCTTGGAGAATAATTTCTCCATGACACAAGGAATAAGGGAAGGTCTCTGAGACTATGGATCCCCAGAGAATGTGAGCCCTTGTCTTTAATCTTTTTTCTTCTGGTTTTTCAAGACAGGATTTCTCTGTGTAGCTCTGGCTCTCCTGGAACTCGCTTTGTAGACCAGGCTGGCCTTGAACTCATAGAGATCCACCTGCCTCTGCCTCCCAAGGACTGGGATTAAAGGTGTGTGCCACCACCGTCTAACTCCTTGTCTAGGCTGGCCTCAAAATTATGGTAATCCTCCTGCCTCGGCCTCCCAACAGCTGAAATTTCAGACATGAACCACTATGGTTGGCTCACTTAAAAATATTTTTAAAAAGTTTCTTGTATCCAACTATCGATGATCAAATAGAATTATGAAAGTGCAAAAAATCTGTTTGGGCCGGGCGGTGGTGGCACATGCCTTTAATCCCAGCACTTGGGAGGCAGAGGCAGGCGGATCTCTGTGAGTTCGAGGCCAGCCTGGTCTACAAGAGCTAGTTCCAGGACAGGCACCAAAAACTACAGAGAAACCCTGTCTCGAAAAACCAATAAAAGCAAAAAAAAAAAAAGCAAAAAATCTGTTTGTGGCTAGTTTAATAAATAGAGCAGAGCCTGCTCACAGTGAGGGCCAACTGCATAACTGCATGGCTGTAGTGCTCCATCTGTATAGATATGTATCTATTTGTCTCTAGGAAAACATATACAAGAATAGTTATATATGCAAATATGTATATATGTAAAGCTAGTTAGAAAAACACAAGACTAAAGTAGGTGTCTTAGTGTTCTATTGCTGTGAGGAGATGCCATGACCATAGCAACTCTATTTTTTTTTTTTTTTGGTTTTTTCGAGACAGGGTTTCTCTGTGGCTTTGGAGCCTGTCCTGGAACTAGCTCTAGCAACTCTATTTTTTTAAATATTTATTTATTTATTATGTATACAATATTCTGTCAGTGTGTATGTCTGCAGGCCAGAAGAGGTCACCAGACCTCACTACAGATGGTTGTGAGCCACCATGTGGTTGTCGGGAATTGAACTCAGGACCTTTGGAAGAGCAGGCAGTGCTCTTAACCACTGAGCCATCTCTCCAGCCCCCAGCAACTCTATTTTTTAAATAACTATTTATTTTTATTTTATGTGCATTGGCATTTTATCCACATGTATGTCTGTGTGAGGGTGTCAGATCCCCTGGAACTGCAGTTACAGACAGTTGTGAGCTGCCTTGTGGATGCTGGGAATTGAACCCTGGGTTCTCTGGAAGACCAGTGAGTGCTCTTAACCGCTGAGCCATCTCCCCAGGACAACACAGCAGCTCTTATAAAGGGAAACATTTAGTTCGGGCTGGTTTACAGACATGGTGCTGGAGAAGGAGCTGAGAGTTCTACATCTGGATCAGCAGGCAGCAGAAAGAGCTAGACTTTGGGCCTGGCTTGAGCATTTGAAATCTCAAAGCCCACACCTAGTGACACATTTCCTCCAACAAGACCACGCCCACTCCAGCAAAACCATACCTCATGATAGTGCCTCTCCCTGATGACCAAGCATTCAAGTCTATAAACCTATAGGGGTCATTCTTACTATAGCAGGGTTATGGATGATTTTCGCAATCAGTGTTACCACCGTTATGACCTTTCTAAAATTATTTGCACCTGTATAACAATGGACATGTAATTATTCCAAGAAGGAACAAAAAAGTTCATGGGGAGACTGAGGTAGTTTGCAGAAGTATTAACCCTACCCTCTTTTTTTTTTTTTTGCCTCTGTTTTTCATGCTGACTCCCTGGCTCCTGGTTCTTCTTCCAGTCAAATGTAAGTCCCAATCTCTCTATATAAGCAAGGGTTGGGGTAGGGAGTCAGCTCAGGGAGATGGAAGAGGGAGGCAAACATATGGCTATCACCTTCTGCGGGAGCAGACTCAGAGCGTGGCCATTCAACCTAGATCTGAAGGTCATGGGGTGGGAAAGGGTTCATCTTCAAGGCCAGCCATTCTCTTAGATCTTGTAGGAATGATGCTTGCAAGAGAGGAAGAAAGAGTCCTTGGTTTCCATGACTTTGATATTAACATCCGTAGTGTGGGTGAAGTGACTTGGGTAGGAGCTCATTCTATGTGTATGGTCAGGCTGGACTGTGTATACACTGGTACATTTCAGGACAGACAGGCCTTCTTTTCTGAGAAGTAACCATCTCAGCCTCCAGCCGAGAACAGGAGGTAACAGCTGTTTTGGAGATCATATTCTGCTAATCTCCTGGAAGTCACGTGGAACAGGGAGGATTTAGATTCCTCACGTACATAACTGGTACCCCAGAGTCCATAGGTTGCATTAAAGTTCCTCATTCTGGTTCCTGACCCTTTTGTGGGGGGATCTCCGGGGTGCACTGAGGGACGATGCATAAAGGATGACTTAACTGATTCCATATCCCTTCTCAACTTTGATTGGACAAATGTTCACATTGGTCCTGGCTCATCCCCTTCTCCCTGATGCTCCCATGCCTACAGTGCTGAAAGGTAAGAGTCTCAATCTATTTCCTTCTCCATCTGCTCTAGTTGCCTTTGTCCCCACAGAAATAGCATGAGCTGGCTTTCAACCAGCATTTCCCCTCCTGTGTCCACAGCCCAGCTTCTCATCTAGGGACTAAAGGGAATCTGAGAACCTAGAATACCTCCTTTGGTCCAAATGTACCTGGCTTGCATCTTGGTGAGCACAAGATCAAGGCAAACTCAGTCCAGAAAGAAAAGAGTAAAGAAACAACCATCCCCTGTGGCAGGCAGGGACAGATAGTTGTGATTTACAGAGCAGAGCCCTCCAACACAGTTCACACACAGTCAAAAAGGAAAGCACTTGAGGGAAGATGCATTCCCAGTATGCTTAGTTGAAGGGTCTATCTAAAGAAGTGACCATGGAAGACACATTGTGAGGCATGTTTAGCTCACGGGCATGTTAGAAAAGTTAAAGGTGTTGGCTAGGGACACATCTGAGCATGTTCAGTTTGAATCACATACGTGGTGGAGAGGAATGTTTCTGAGCATGCTTGGCTTGTGTCTTAAGATGATTGACAGGAACATCTCTGCGTATGCTCTGTTGGCACCATAAAGTCAGTGGGATCGTTCTGGTATGCTATCTTTCATCATGAAATTTTCTTTGTTTTTGTTTTGTTCTGTTGTTTTAAAGACAGGGTTTCACTGTGCAACTCTGACTGGCCTGGGGCTCACACTGTAGACCAGGCTGGTCTCGAGCACTCAGAAATCTACCTGTCTCTGTCTCCCAAGTGCGGATATTAAAGACCTGCACCACCATATTCGATTAATCACAAAATTTTCGTTGAAAAAGGTGAAAGGAGAGTTTGAAGGAGTTTGTCTCTAAACAGGCCTTCCTTGCTAATACAAGCTTCAGAATGGGACAGAAACAGAAGCCATTTGGCCAGAGAGCAAACTTTAAATCTACCCTAGATCTAATTTGGCCAGAAAAAGTCACATGGGTTGGGAAGATGGCTCAGTGGTCAGTGTGCTCACTGAAAGCATTAAGACATGAATTCGGATTCCCAGAGTCCATCAAAAAGCCAGTGGGCATGGGATCTCAGCTGTAATTCCAGCTCCAGAAAAGCAGACATTAGCGATCCCCAAATCAAGATGAGGTGAGCCTAGCACCTTGCTCTACAGCCATCAAAGAGCTCCTTCCAACATGACTGCAGGCAGGCTGCTGGGCAGCCATCCTCAGCTCACTAAGTCCACCCTGAGTCTGCTGCAAAGGGACTCTTGGGAATCGCAGGGACCCCGAGCCTTCATCTCTTCAGGACCCAGTGTAGATTCCACTTTCCAGCATGTTCCCAGCCCCCAGCGTCTGACCTTGTTTTCCCTTTCTAATTATGGCTTTGTCTCTCTGACCCATCGAACCCAATGTTCTGCGCTTCATCTATAATCTTGGCCACCACGTCACCCCTCCCGATCCTGCTGCCATCAGGAATCCTGGGTAAGTGTGTGAATCCCATTGACAATGTCATGGACCGGGAAGTTCAATGGAAGACTTTGAGCAAGAATTTGTGGGCTGCGAGACAGTTGTAGTGGTGAATACCTTTAACCCCAGCACGCAGGAGGGAGAGGCAGGGACTCTGTGAGCTCAAGGCCAGCCAGAGTTCCAGAACTATGGGCTGCATAGACCCAAGAATTAAAATTGTGAACTGCACTGAAGGTTGTCTTTTGACCTCCACACATACACCATGACACATGTACACACACACACACACACACACACATACATGCACGCACGCACACACGCACATGTGCATATATTTAAAGGGGGTTGACAAGATGGATCAGGAGGAAGAAGTTTTTGCTGCTTGATGACCTGACCTCATCCTAGAGACATGGTAAAGGAAGAGAACCAACTCCTGCAAGTTGTCCTCTGCCCTTCATGTACCCAGTGTGATAAGAGCAACTCTTCACTCTTAAAGACCTGAGCTGGATCTCTCCGTGGTTAGAGCACCTACTGCTCCTCCAGAGGATCTGAGTTCAGGTCCCAACAGCCATGTCCAGCAGCCCATGACTGCTTATGACTCCAGCTCCAAGGGCGCCATCACCCTCCTCTGGTCTCAGCAGGCATTGCACTCACACGTACACACCCACACACATACGCACCCACACACGTACACACCCACACACGTACACACCCACACATGTACACACCCACACATGTACACACCCACACAGGTACACACCCACACACATACACATGAGAAAAACTTAAAAATTAAGTCTTGGGGGAAAACTGACAAGAAAAATGGCTTCTTAAACAGCATCAGAGGTTTATCTTCGGCCTCAATATGCACACGCGTGGATCTGTCACACCCGAGCACACACAGACACATGGAAAATTGCTACGATTTTAGCATGTGTTATACTCTCATGATGGAAGCCCAGAGATGGAATTAATTCAGAATCTAGTGGGGTCCTGGTCACGTACTGTATGACACCCATATGTTGGGTGAGTGAGGAATTGCATACACTCCAGCAGACCCTATTACCACTTATCAGTGCCATAGCACAAACCTCATTTTGAGGAAGTCCACGCTATGATGTCTGCTCAATAATTAAATTTCCTTCTGACTTGGTGTTCAAACCACACTGGAGGCAAACGGTGCCTTCTGTGACAGAGCTGGGACAAGGAATTGAGACTCTTAAAGAAATTCTGAACCAGTGGTCCTCCACCTTCCTAATGGTGTGACCCTTTAATTCAGTTCCTCATGTTGTGGTGACCCCAATATAAATATAAAATTATTTTCATTGCTACTTCATAACTGTAATTTTGCTACTGTTACGAATTGTAATGTAAATACCTGCTATGTGGACAGGCTTAGGCAACCCCCGTGAAAGGGACATTTGACCCCCGGGTTGAGAACCACTGCTCTAACTTGTTTTGATGCTCGCTGACCAATGGGTTTTCCTTTTCTCCATTAGTTAAAGAGTGACAGCCCTGCGAATTTGAGGCTAGCCTGGTCTACAGATCAAGCTCTGTCTACAGAACAGCCAGGGCTGCACAGAGAGACCCTGTGCAGGAGAATAGTTTGGCACACAGTGAATACTAAATGACAGATATTGTAGATTTATCAGGTAGAGGAGGGACTCTGAGACGGGCAGGAGAGCTGGGGTTTGGGGTTTTTATTGAGGAGGGGAGTTTAGGGTGTTTCACCTGCTTTTTTCCTTTAACCTGCTTTCTTTTGGTCTGAAGTTGTCTATGTGTCTCTTCTGTAGCAGGGACTGAGTCTCTGTCAATGTCCAGCAATGCAGAGACGCCCACATGGTTGACTGGGTCAGAGTGGGTGTCCCGACCTCCTTTGCTCTAGGGGTGTAATAGGTCCAAAGAGATCCACCTCACACGAGAGAAGATGGGCTACATCTCAGAGAGACAAAAACTGCTGGGAGAAAAAGCCACAGAGAAATGGAAACCTACAGCCTGTTGTTGGGGGAAAAAGCCATTTTAAACACAAACAGACTGGGTTTATAAGGCTCCACCTCCTGCCTTCCTAAGAGGCCTTGGCACCACAGCCAAACTTCCCCCAGAGGGTTGGCTGAGTCCCTAGGACTGGGAAAATCCATTCATTGTGGATTTTCTTTCTGTTGCAATTGCTGTGTGTTGACACATTTGTTTGTTTTTTGTCTCCTTCCTCAGAGCTGATGAGCAGACTGTCCCCGGATGGTAAGTGTGCATCTATGTCCTCAGCCCACAGTCTTTGCTCTTTCTTGTCAATGGGTGACACAGACCTTGTGAGGCTCCAGAATGCCTCATATCTTACCCAGTTCCATGCTTTGTTTATTTGGCTTTAAGTTTAAACTGTAAGACTTTAAGACAGTTCTGAAGCCATTTTTGACAATTCTGAATCCTCTCAGCCTCCGTGCCATAGTGCTTCCCCTCCTCCCCTGGGAACCAAGGACCTTACAGCTACACTCGCACGTACTCAGTTCCTGAACAATTACCCATGTACCTATGTTTTGATTCGGTCCCCTAGGAAACGGGATCAAAATGACCTCTTACCTCATCTGATCTGGCAACAGCTCTCCAGTCAATTATTGGTAATAGCCCTTTCGAATAAGCCAATCATAACCCCCCTTGCTTCTGTGGCCCCTTTAAAAGTAGACTGTACCTGCTATTTGAGGCCTCTCGGCTTCCCTAATGCTGGGGGACCCTGTCATGACAAAATTAATAAAATCCTCATGCTTTTGCATCAGCTGTGGTGTGTGAGGTGGTCTCTGGGGGCAACTCCTCAGTGTTTGGACGCTAGAGTCCAACAAAACTAAAAAATATAGATATTGAAGGAGAGCATGTGTAGAGGCAGGCATGTGGGGGTCAGAAGACACCTGGAGGGGAGTCGGTCCCTTCTTTCCACTGCGTGGGTCCCAGGATTAGAATTTAGATCTTCAGGCTTGCTAGCAAGCACCCTTGCATGCTGACCCATCTTTCTGTCCCAAAATATTTGGTGTGTGTGTGGGTGCACACACCTGTGCAAGCATGCAAAGGCCAGGGAGGACACTGGCTCTCCTATTCTGTGTCCTCCAGTCTTATTTACAGGAGTACTTCCACGAGACAGTCTCTTATTAAACCCGGGGCTCACTGTTTTTAGGTTGACTCAGACCAGCACGTGCCTGTCAAATTACCTGGTGTGAGTGAGAAGGAAACACGGAACAAGCAACAAACCTGCTTAGGAGTTTATTAGAGGGGTCATGTACAGGCCTGGGGAAGTCAGTGTGCAGAGAGAGAGAGAGAGAGAGAGGAAGATGGCGCATCCAGCTTGTGTACAGGGGGTTGACATGGCTACATCGCACGCAGATGATGGGGTTCATGCATGCGCGCAAGGGCTTATCTGAGTCATATGTGGATGATGTAACCACGCATGCATGCAACGGTTTATCTGAGTAATACGTGGATGATGTAATCCACACAGCACATGGGTCACGCGGTGCTCTTTAACATCCCCAAGGGCCATTAGGCACTTCTGCCTGAGGGCTTATCTGCACGTGCATGGCCCCTAGAACCCGTAAGTATCAGCCTTATTGTGGCTGAAATCTTTACATTCTGGGATCCTTCTGTTTAACATCTCCCTAGTAATTGGGATTACAGGTGCGGCTGGCCTTAGCCAGTTTTTTACGTGGGTGTTGCTAAGGGAACTGGAACTTAGTTGGATCCTTAGACTCTCGTTTGAGGTAGGAACAATCTACTTCTCTATTCCTGGAGTACGAGGTCTGGCTATTAGCCACGCCTGTTGACAATAACCTTGAGAGAGCAGAACTCTCTGACTTAAATCTAGGTGAGACCTTTGTTTGAGGTTGAAGCAAAATTAACCTTGAAGGAACTAGAGGTAAGTTCCAATCCTCTGACCTTTGGTCAACACAGAAATAGGCTCACATTTCCGGGCCTTCACATGTACGTGTAAAGCAGTGGTTCTCCATCTTCCTAATGCTGTGACCCTTTAATACAGTTCCTCATGTTGTGGTGACCTCCAACTACAAAATTATTTTGTTGCTACTTCATAACTGTATTACTGCTGCTGTTATGAATCTTTTTTTTTTTTGAGACAAGGTTTTTGTGTAGCTTTGGAGCCTGTCCTGGAACTAGCTCTTGTAGACCAGGCTGGCCTTAAATTTACAGAGATCCACCTGTCTCTGCCTCCCAAGTGCTGGATTAAAGGTGTGCATTATCACCGCCCAGTTCGCTGTTATGAATTTTAATGTAAGTATCTGGTATTCAGGATATCTGATATGTGACCCTCCCCAAATGGATCATGACCCACAGGTTGAGAACCACTGGTATAAGCCATTATGATATAATAGGATAGTATTCCATTAACATCTGTACAATCAGCTTGGAGTTGAGAGTGGGTAAGGTCAGAATCATTGGGGAATTGGGGACAAAATAGCAAGTGACAAAAACTCAGCAACTGTCAGCAAAATGGCTCACTGGGCAAAGTTGCTTACTGTTTAGCATGACGACCCAAGTTCAATCCTCAGGACCTACATGGTGGAAGGAGAGAGCCGATGCCTACAAGATGCCCTCTGAGCTCCACATGTGTGCCATGATGCACACATACCCCCATTAATTAAAAGGGAAGGAAAATACAGCTAACTGGAGTGTTTCACATCTGTAACTCCAGCACTGAGGAGCAGAAGCAAGAGGGTCTTACGTTCAAGGACAGTCTGATTACCTAGTGAAGTCCCAGGCTGTATCTTTTACTTTTCTCATGGCAGTGACAGAATACCCCAAGCTCAGGGAAGGGAGGGTTTATCCAGTTTACAGTTTGAGAGGGTAGCATGGAGGGGAAATCATGGTGTTGGGAAACTGAGGCAGCTGGTCACGTTTTGCATGCACAGTCAGGAAGCGGAGGGTGATGACTGCAGATGCGCAGGTCGCATACTCCTTTCATACAGCCCATGGGATGATTAATCTCCTTAAATGAGCTAAAGGGATTTCAGATCTGCTTCACGTTTTTCTAAGATGGGGAGATGCCATGCCATGGTTTTATAGTGTGTGTGTGTGTGTGTGTGTGTGTGTGTGTACACGCACACATGTGTGTTGTCCAGGGAAACTTCAGTTGGTAACAGTGACGTTTCTCATTCTGGAATCTTTCGTATGAAGCTTATTTGTTCTACTTCAATTCCATTTTCTTTTTTTGAGACAAGATCTCCTGTGCTACCCAAACTCTTCTTAACCTTCAGTCCACCTGTGTCTTCTCCTGAGTGGTGATGCCACACGGGTGCACCACCTGAATATGATTCCATTGCATATATGTGCAGCGTATGCAGGTGTGAACGTTAGTGTGTGCATGGGTGTGTATATCCACACATGTTCCTGTGGAGGCCAGAGGTCAGAGTCAGCTGTCTCCTTCAGTTGCTCTCCACAGTGGTTTTTCTTGAGACATACTCTTCACTGAACATGGACTTCACTGTTTCTTTTTATTTTTTAAAATATATTTATTTTTGTCTTATGTTTACGGCTGTTTTGTCTGCATGTATGTCTGTGAACCATTTGCATGCAGTGTACAAAGGAGCCAGAAGAGGGCATCATATATGCTGAAGCCAGGAGTTACATGAAGTTGTGAGCCTCTCTGTGGGTGCTAGGAATCAGAACTTTGGCAAAAATCGGTGTTCTTTTTTTATTTATTTTACTTTATTTATTTAACTTATTTTACTTTATTTGTTTTTTGTTTTTTTTCTTTTTTTTTTTGAGACTGGATCTCTCTGCTGCGATTGAAGGCATGTGCCATCACTGCCCAGCTCAGCCAGTGCTCTTAACTGCTGAGCCACCTTTCCAAGCTTTCCTGGTTGTGTTTTTATGTTGAGGAAATGGAGGAAAAATGTCATGCAGCTAGGAGGTGAATGAACCAAGATTTGAACACAAGTCCTGTTTGTTTCACAACACCCCCATTGGACCCTAAAGCCCACTTACCAAGGGGGGGTCGCCCCAAAAGACCACCCTCATACCACAGTTGCTACAAAAGCAAGAGGAATTTTATTTACTGCCACAACAGGGCCCCTCAGCCTCGGGAGGAGAAGGACCCCGAGTGGCTGTTACAGGCTACTTTCAAAGGAAAAAACCACAGAAGCAAAGGGGGAGTCTAAGTGTCATTTGTCAACTATTGTGACTAGCTCATTTAATGGTCAGATAACTATAATTGCCATGGTGGTTTCTGGGTTGGTTGAGCAAGGAGGACCATCTGCAGGTCATTTTATCCCAGTTCCAGGAACTGGGTCTATTGAAGAAAAACCGCAGAGGGATGAAAAGTACCTGGGAAATGCTTGGGTGATTATCAGGTTTCTGGTTCCCAGGGAAAGAGGGGCAGTAATGCTGAGATGGCCCAGAGTCTTTCACCCCTTCCTCTTAGAACAGAGTCTAGGATGTAGAGATGGCTCACGTCTTGGCATTATCTGCCCATCCGTAATCTTGTCTCTCGGCCCTTTCACAGCTGAGTTCTTTCCAGGCAGGGCCATCTTTTCTTCCATTCAGTTAATCCCTGCTCATCTTTCAGGTTTCAGACAAAACATCATATCCTCCTCCAAGATGCCTCCCCTGGTAACCACTCCAGGTCAGCAGCCACCCCTTTATAAGCTCCTGCCATGCCCTTCAGGTTATCTCTGTCCCACTTCACAAGGCTTTTGGTCCCCTTCCTTTGTAAGTTCCTGGAAAGCCATGGACATTGTTCATTGGGATAGATACTGTCTCACCCAAATCTTCTTATGCCGGATGCAGTAGGTGCCCACGGATGTCTATTAGGAGAAAGGGAGCCTGCAGACTCAAGTCCCCGTCTTTCCCTGTAAACCAAGCAGTGGCCTGCTATCTGGTAGTGTTCTCATCTCTGGTCTTGACTGGTCAGGGATGCTTATGGGTGGTAAAACTATTAATCTCTCTCTCTCTCTCTCCCTCCCTCCCCCACCCCCACCTTCACTTCCACCCTCAATCCATCTCTCTGCACCCCTGTTGAACATGGCTGCATTCATTTCTCCATACAGACAAGACGGAAGAAGAATGTAAGTACTTTGAAAGTTTATGACTGCCAACTTCTCATCCTCTCCCCGCCCCCATATTGCCAGGGATTGAACTCAGAACCTATGTGTGCTGGGAAGGTGTTCTACTGCTGAACCATACCCCCAGGCCTCACTGGGGGATTCTAGACAAGTGCGGTACCGATGAGCTACACCCCAGAAGCATTTCTTCTGTTTTTAAACAAGTTCTCTCTAAACTGCCTAGGATAGCCATGATTCAACTCTGTCTCAGAATAAAAAGTAAAAAGAGAGAATTGCTCAGTGGTAGAGCCCCTGCCTAGAATCCCCCAGTGAGGGGCTGGGGTGTGGCTCAGTGGTAGAGCCCCTACCTAGAATCCCCCAGTGAGGGGCTGGGGTGTGGCTCAGTGGTAGAGCCCCTGCCTAGAATCCCCCAGTGAGGGGCTGGGGGTGTGGCTCAGTGGTAGAGCCCCTACCTAGAATCCCCCAGTGAGGGGTTGGCTCAGTGGTAGAGCCCCTGCCTAGAATCCCCCAGTGAGGGGTTGGCTCAGTGGTAGAGCCCCTGCCTAGAATCCCCCAGTGAGGGGCTGGCTCAGTGGTAGAGCCCCTGCCTAGAATCCCCCAGTGAGGGGCTGGGGGTGTGGCTCAGTGGTAGAGCCCCTATCTAGAATCCCCCAGTGAGGGGCTGGGGTGTGGCTCAGTGGTAGAGCCCCTGCCTAGAATCCCCCAGTGAGGGGCTGGGGTGTGGCTCAGTGGTAGAGCCCCTACCTAGAATCCCCCAGTGAGGGGCTGGGGGTGTATTCAGTGATAAAACCCCTACCTAGAATCCCCCAGTGAGAGGCTGGGGGCGTGGCTCAGTGGTAGACTGCTCTGCCAGCATATACAAGGCCCTAAGCTGAATGCCCAGCACCACAACAAAAAAGTTTGCTAGAGCAAGTAATTCACAAGTTAGGCAGAGAAAAACCAGGAGTGGTTTGGGCAACTCTGTCCAGACAGGAGAGCGGGGCTGGAGGACAGTGGATGGAGGGATGATAATGGACGGGTTACAGTCATTCCATTGATTTACTTGGTCCACTCCATTGCAAAGTCCCTGATAGTACAATGTAAGTATATTGGATGTTTTTGATTGGCTGAGCCAAATTCTCCATTTCTCTAGTCTAATGCAACTTGAATTTCCCTTAACTGAAACGCCCATGGCTAGAAATGTTTCAAATGTCCAATGTTCGGAATCGTGAACATGGACATAGACTTTATCCATCCAGCACCTCTTACCCAAAACCCCCAAATCTGCTGGACAGCACCCAACTCCAAAGCTGTATGTGGTGGCTCACACTTGTAATTTCAGCTCTTGGGAGACAGAGATTGCCTTGATTTCAACCTACATCAAGAGTTGGTAGGTAGACCAAAAAATGGCCTTGGTCTATGGAGTGAGAAGACCCTATCTTTTTTTTATTTTTTTTTTAAAGTTTTTCGAGACAGGGTTTCTCTGTAGCTTTGGAGCCTGTCCTGGAACTAGCTCTTGCAGACCAGGCTGGCCTTGAATTTACAGAGATCTGCCTGCCTCTGCCTCCCGAAGGCTGGGATTAAAGGTGTGTGCCACCATTGCCCGGCTGGAAAGACCCTATCTCAAAAATAAAAAAAATGAATGGAAGCTGGAGAGATGACTCCGTGGCTATCATCACTTTCTGCTCTCCCAGAAGACTCAAGTTCATGTTCTAGCACCTGCTAAGACAGCTTACTATTGCCTGTAACTCCAGCTGGCCTTCAAGCACAGACATATGGCATCATTTTACACAGACTTATATGCATAAATAAAAACAAAATAAGCCTTAAAAATGAAAGCAAACTAAAGTGAAGCTATTCAAGCATCACTTTGACACTCCAAAAGCTTGTCACTGGGGCATTTTGGGTTAGGGATGGTCAGCCCGTGCAGGCGTTGATGGGAAATGGTTCAAGTTAGACTTGATACTGCCCACAGATGAGGTTAGGCTGAGACCACCAGAGAATGGTGGCTTTGTCTGCTCGGGGATCCTGCAGACCTGGTCTCCTCTCAAGTTTGTTCCGCAGAATGCAAGAACAATTGTTAAATACTTTAAAAAACATTTTATGAGGGGAAAAAAAAATGGAAGGTACCAGGGACGGAAGGAACTAATATTCATTCTATTCCCTGCCCATTCTTTTCTACTTGACCTTTGGTTCTGCTTCCAACCCGCCATCCAGTGAAAAGTAAGTTGTTTTTCCTTTTATGACTGATGTCCTTTGGTGTTTGGTGGAAGAGTCTCTACATGTACTCTCTATATAACCAAGGATGACCTCAAACTCTTGACCGTGTCTCAGCCTTTGGAGTGCTGGGATTACAGGTGTGCACTACCACACCTAGCACAGGAAATAGTTTCTACAGTTTCTCCCTTCTGGTGGGTCACTTGGAAGGAGGGGGAACAGAAAAGCAGGGAGCCAGGCATAGTGGTCCATGCCTTTATCCCAGCCCTCATGGTGGTCCATGCCTTTTTCCCAGTCCTCATGGTGGTCCATGCCTTTATCCCAGCCCTCATGGTGGTCCATGCCTTTTTCCCAGTCCTCATGGTGGTCCATGCCTTTATCCCAGCCCTGATGGTAGTCCATGCCTTTATCCCAGTCCTCATGGTGGTCCATGCCTTTATCCCAGCCCTCATGGTGGTCCATGCCTTTATCCCAGCCCTCTGGAGACTGGGGATTAGCAGCTGAAGGCTATAGCAGTTACATATTGAGTTTGAGGTTAGCCTGGGCTACATAAGGTTCCATCTCAAAGAAAAAAATGCAAAGAAAAAGGAGAGGGGAGAATAAAGAGAGGGGATGGGAGGAGAAGAGAAAACTAATTTTGTTTTTTTGTGGGGTTTTTGTTTGGCTTTGTTTTGTTGTTGGGTTTTTTGTTTGTTGGTTGGTTTGGTTTGGTTTTTTGTTTCATTTTGGTTTTTTTTGTTTTGGTTTTTCAAGACAGAGTTTCTCTGTGTAGCCCTGGCTGTCCTGGAACTCACTCTGTAAACCAGGCTTGCCTATGCCACTACCTCCCACCCTGCGAGAATGCTGTGTTTATAGGAATTTACCCTACTTGTGGAGGAGACTCCAGGTGGCCTTCAGGCTCCACCCACTTCCTGGGGCTGCATGGTGGGGTCCCAGAATTGAGCAGCTTCTCCATTCTCCCCATTTCCCTAGAGCATGGGACCGCAGGAGTTATGTTTGTTTATAGGTCGAAAACAAAACAAAGCAAAACAAAACAAGATATCAGGAACCAAGTTTTCCTCCCTCACTCGGGGAAAGAGAGAAGAGTAGAGACCCTTTCCTGATGCCCTGTAGGCATCTGGAGGATGAATCCCCAGAGGAACTGGGGCCAGGGGATTCCAGCAGTAAGGATGAATATGTCTTAAGATACTGGGTCACAGCCGATCCAGTATCTCTGTATACAGCCTCACCAGTGCCATTTGGACTGGATGATATTTCCATGACCCTTATGGGGTGGGCCTCTTCGGAGGATGCTCTGGCGGGATGGGAGAAGGCCAGGCATCGCTAACACCCTTTTCCTCTCAAACCTTCACTTCCGCTGGTACCCAACACCTCCACCTGGACTTCCTTCTCCTTGATGCTCCTGTTTCAACAGTATTGAAGAGTAAGTTCAGTTTTCTTCTTTTCATTTGCTTTTCCCTTCTTGTTCCCGCCAGGAGGTCCCCTATTGGTGCAGGGACTGTAGCAGGGTCCCCCATTGGTGCAGGGACTGTCGAGGGGTCCCCCATCTGTGCAGGGACTGTCGCGGGGTGGGAATGGGGGGTAGAGTGGGACTGCACTTCTTCCATCTTAAAAAAGGCAGGCATAGGAATAAGAGGATGACTCATAGGGAAACCGGGCTGGCGACTAAGCCTGAGCTCGATTCCCGGCATCCACATGGTGGAAGGAGAGAACTGACTCCTGCTGTTGTCCTCTGACCTCTACATGCGTGCTGTGGCACACGTACATGTACACACACACACACACACACACCAATAACAAAACAAAATGTAATTGAAAAAATTATAAGAGTCTTAAAGAGATGGTTCAGAGATTAAGAGCACTTGTTGCTCTTCCAGAGGACCTGAGTTCAGTTCATATCTGGTGATTCTTATCTGCTTGTAACTCCAGCTCCAGGGGGATCTGATGCCCTCTTCTGCTCTTGATGGATACCTGCACACACACACACAAATAATAATAATAATAATAATTAATAATAATAAAATATTAAAGCAGGATTTTGGGGAAATGACTCAGTGGTTAAGAGAGCTTGCTGTTCTTGCAGAGAACACAAGTTTGGTGACTCACATTTATCTGTAACACCGATCCCTGGGGTGATGCCCTCTTCTGGCTTCTGTAGGCACTTGCATTTATGTGGTAAACACACACACATGCACACACACATATATATACACACAGAGAGATACATACACATACACACATAAATAAAAATAAAAATAAATGCTTTTTAAAATTAGGGGCTGGAGAGGAGGATCGGTGGTTAAGAGCACTGGCTGCTCAGAGAGCCTGGGTTCAATTCTTGACAGTCACACGACACCTCACAACCGCCTGTAACTCCGGTTCTGAGGGACCCAACGCCTTCCTCTGACCTCTAAGGGCACCAGGTATATGTGTGGTCTTTTTCAGTTCAGCTCTGCTCTAAGGCCCACTGTCCTGGGCTCGGAGCTTGTTTGGCCCCTACCTGTCTAACGTTGTGATTTGTTTCTCCCTCTTGTGGTCTTGTCTCTCATGGACCCTGGGCTCATCACTACTTCCTGCCTCCTGGATGGATCACAGAGGTCCTTGGTAAGCACCTTGTTCTGTGTGGGCCCTGGACCTACGCACCAAGCTTCTGTTTTATCGCCTTGTGTGCCAGAGTGTGGGGGAGGGGGAATCTGAAATGTGGTGTCGGTGGGTGCAGACCTCCCTGGAAATTCAGCACCTGCCATGCAATTGCCAGAACCCACACTGGGAGTGATGGTGCACACCTATAATCCTGGTACTAGGAAGACACAGACAGGTGGATCTCTGGGGCTCACTGGCCAGCCAACATAGCCTACGTGGTGAGCTTAAGGCCAGTGAGAGACTCTGTTTCTAAAAATAAGATGGACAGCCCCTGGAAAAAAAATCACAACTGGGCTTGGCCTCTGGCCTCCCTGAATGCAGGCATGTATGCCTGTGCACATGGTACACACACACACACACACACACACACACACACACACAGAGCGAGAGAGAGAGAGAGAGACAGAGACAGAGACAGAGACAGAGAGACAGAGAGAGAGAAAGAAAGAGCACGAGAGAGAGAGAGAGGCAGAGATAGAGGGAAAGAGATGGGGAGGGTAGCAGCAGGATGCTTCAGCAGGTAAAGCTCTTGCTGAGAAGCTTGATGACCTAAGTTTGAGTCCCAGGTCCCCTGCAAGCTGTCTTTTGATCATCATGTGCTTGTTAGAATACGCTTGTGCTCACGGTCACATGCATAAACATATATACACAAATAATAATAGTGGTGATGATGATGGGGGGTGCTGGGCAGAGTGGCATACACCTTTAATGCTAGAGGCAAAAGAAGGACAGATCTCTGTGAATTTGAAGCCACCCTGGGCTACATAGCAAGTTCCAGGTCAGCCAGGACTACACAGTGTGACGTTGTCTCAATAGAAGTGTTAACAAATATATTATAGACTCAACAAGTCTTCCCAGAGAGAAATTACTATGTGCTTAAAAGTCTTTAATGAGCCTGAGTGGTCCAGACTAACGCATAGATGGGAACCAGCTCTGAACAGAAAACCCTATCAGCTTATAAAGTATCACAGCCCCGAGTTGCATTTTGAGCAATGAAAACATGTTTCACAGAGACAGAAAAGCCAGGCTTTGGTTGTTTGGATAGATGTGTGGGAGAGAGTTCCAGTGTTCCTAGTGAGACACACTAGGGCTGCTTTACCAGGTAACTGTCAACCAGGGTCATCCTGCCTGCCTGACAGAATCACACTTCTGAATAGGAAAACCAGAGAGCTCTTTTAGCTAAGTGCTGCTTTGTGTGGGTTAAGATTTCCTAAGCAAGTTCAGTAGACATTTGTATTATCAATGTACTGTTCCCAGTTTCTCCTACATCAGAAAGAAGGAAGGAAAGAAGGAAGCAATCGAGGAGGCAGGCAGGCAAGCAAGTGGGCCAGAATTCTGCAGGGCTTTTTAGGAGACGGGTTGGGGGTGAGCCTGTGGGCCCTACTGCCCTAAGTTCTGCCTGTGATTCTATTTGCATGTCTCTTTGTCTTAGGTCTGCTGAGCCTCCAAGTGCTGAGTGGTGAGTTGGTGACTTGATCATTTTGTTTTTAGGGTTGGAAGAGCCTTTAGATGTCACAAAACAAATGCAGTTAGCATTCTGGTGAGAGGCGATCAGGGTGTTCAAGAAGCTCAGAGTCTGAACACTGTTGTTCTCTGAGGAGAGGTGTGCAGGGGACATGATAACCCAGTGTGTCAGTGTAGTAATAGGAGTGGCGGGGCTGCGTCCCCAGCACCCCGGCTGCCTGGCTAGCTTATGCCCTGAAATAACAACACACAAACTGTATTCTTTTAAACACTGCCTGGCCCATTAGTTTCAGTCTCTTAACCCATTTCTAATAATCTATGTAGCACCACGAGGTGCACTTACCAGGAAAGATTCAGCATGTCTGACCTGGTGGCTGGCTGCATCCCCGTCTGCCTCAGAGAGCAGAGCTATCGCGTCTGCCTGGGAGAGGGGAGCATGGCGTCTCTGCTCCAGAGAGCAGAGCTGTCGAGTCTGAGCTCACTTCCTCTTCTTCCCAGCATTCTGTTCTGTTTACTCCTCCCACCTATGTTTTAACCTATGAGGCCAAGCAGTTTCTTTATTACTTAACCAATGACCTTCCTCCATCATGTCAGAGAGTGCTGGAAGAAGTTACATCTGAGCAAAGGGGGGGACCCACAGACATGTGCACACCATATGCGTTTGTGTGCATGCGTGTGTATCTGGGGAAGGGCACTGCATGCCGGGGAATGGCATATGTGTAGCCAGGTAGCTGGGAGTGTCTGAGTCAAGGGCCACCAAGGAGGTCAAGGGCAGCCCTCTTTCACCCAGCAGGCCCAGAAGTAGCATTTACAGCTGGCTTCCCACCCATTCCCTAACTTTTCTTTTTTCTTCTCTTTCCCCTGCTCTCTTCCTTCCTCTCCTTCCTCCCTTCCTCTACCGTCCCTGTCTTTTTCCTCCTTAGAAGAAGCAAATGGCTGCAAAGAAGAAGGTGGGTAAAGCCACGTGTCTGTTCCCTCCTCCGGGCAGTTAGAACCTTCCCTCTGACTGAGACCCCTGAAGAGGTCAGAGTTCAGTTGCATCTCAGGCTTCAGGAAGCCTCTGTAGCCCTCAGCCACCTTTTTCCTCCTCCTCTGCTCCTTTGTGCCAAGCACAGCAAGGTAAGAGGAGGTATTCTGCTTCTGCGGACCTGAGTCCCCCTCTCCCCTGCTCTGCTCCCTTGGAAATGACCGGGTAAGTTGAATGACAGGCGTGTGTGCTGGAAACAAAGAGAGGGTGGATGGGAGACCACATAAGCAGACATCCTCCTCCAAGTGATGGTGGATGGTGTAGACCAACCACATAAGCAGTCTTCTTCCTCCGAGTGATGGTGGATGGTGTAGACCAAGCACATAAGCAGACATCCTCCTCCGAGTGATGGTGGGTGGTGTAGACCACATAAGCAGACATCCCCCTCCGAGTGATGGTGCATGTTGTAGACCACATAAGCAGACATCCTCTTCTGAGAGATGGTGGATGGGAGACCACATAAGCAACATCCTCCTCCGAGTGATAGAGACAGTGGAGAGAGTTAAAGGAGCTTGGATTAAGCTGTGGGGTAGGATTCCATAGAGTGCTTGCTTAGTAGGTACAAGGGCCTGGGTCTGATCCCCAGGACCACACACCTACAAATCCAGGGCTCAGGAAGAAGAGGCAAGAAGATCAGAAGTGTAAGGCTAGCGTGGGCAGCTTATGAAGGTCCAAGGCCAGTTTGGATTTCAAGAGACTCCTTTTTAAAGCACAGAAAAGAGAAATAGCACCAAAACAGATAGGTAGGACCACTGGATATCCCGATCAGATGCCAGCCTCAGTGGCAGAGTTGGGGGCTCACAGGTTACAAGCTGGATCAGACCGAGTAGCCAATACAAGGCCACTTTAGGATAGTGAGTGTCTATAGTAAAAGCAAACAAAACAAAATGGACAACAGCAACAGCAAAAACAACACAAACAAACAAACAAAAAACCTGGGCATGGAGCACTTAAGATAGTAATTCTCAACCTTCCTCATGCTATGACTCTTTAATAAAATTCCTCACGTTGTGGTGACCCCAAACACAAAATGGTTTTCCTTGTTGCTTCATAGCTGTGATTCTGCTACTGCTATGAATCATAATGTAAATCCCTGTGTTTTCTGATGGTCTTGGAACCCTGTGAAAGGGTTGTTTGATCCACAAAGGGGATGTGAATCACAGGTTGAGAAACAATGACTTAGGAGGTAGAGAAAGAAAAAGTTCAAGGCTAACCTAGGCTACATAGCCAGCTGGAGGCCAGCCTGAGATCCTAAGATTCTGTCTCAAAAAAAAAAATCTAAAATTATCAGTAATGTCACCAGAAAAGTATAATTTATAACAAGTATTGGAATTCTTTTTTTAAATTTATTTATTTATTAAGGATTTCTGCCTCCTCCCTGCCACCGCCTCCCATTTCCCTCCCCCTCCCCCTATTAAGTCCTCCTCCCTCCTCCTCTCAAAGAGCAATCAGGGTTCCCTGACCTGTGGGAAGTCCAAGGACCGCCCACCTCCATCCAGGTTTAGTAAGGTGAGCATCCAAACTGCCTAGGCTCCCACAAAGCCAGTACGTGCAGTAGGATCAAAAACCCATTGCCATTGTTCCTGAGATCTCAGTAGTCCTCATTGTCTGCTATGTTCAGCAAGTCCGGTTTTATCCCATGCTTTTTCAGACCCAGGCCAGCTGGCCTTGGTGAGTTCCCGATAGAACATCCCCATTGTCTCAGTGTGTGGGTGTACCCCTCGCGGTCCTGAGTTCCTTGCTTGTGCTCCCTCTCCTTCTGTTCCTGATTTGGACATTGAGATTTCTGTCCGGTGCTCCAATGTGGGTCTCTGTCTCTGTTTCCTTTCATCGCCTGATGAAGGTTAATATTCAGGAGGATGCCTATATGTTTTTCTTTGGATTCACCTTCTTATTTAGCTTCTCTAGGATCACAAGTTATAGGCTCAATGTTCTTTATTTATGGCTAGAAACTAAATATGAGTGAGTACATCCCCTGTTCCTCTTTTTGGGTCTGGCATACCTCACTCAGGATAGTGTTTTCTATTTCTATCCATTTGTATGCAAAATTCAAGAAGTCCTTGTTTTTTACTGCTGAGTAGTACTCTAATATGTATGTATTCCATACTTTCTTCATCCATTCTTCCATTGAAGGGCATCTAGGTTGTTTCCAGGTTCTGGCTATTACAAACAATGCTGCTATGAACATAGTTGAGCATATACTTTTGTTGTATGATAGGGCGTCTCTTAGGTATATTCCCAAGAGTGGTATTGCTGGGTCCAGGGGTAGGTTGATCCCGAATTTCCTGAGAAACCACCACACTGCTTTCCAGAGTGGTTGCACAAGTTTGCATTCCCACCAGCAATGGATGAGTGTACCCCTTCCTCCACAACCTCTCCAGCAAAGGCTATCATTGGTGTTTTTTATTTTAGCCATTCTGACAGGTATCTTAAAGTTGTTTTGATTTGCATTTCCCTGATTGCTAAGGAAGTTGAGCATGACCTTAAGTGTCTTTTGGTCATTTGAACTTCTTCTGTTGAGAATTCTCTGTTCAGCTCAGTGTCCCATTTTATAATTGGGTTGATTAGCCTTTTACGGTCTAGTTTCATGAGTTCTTTATATATTTTGGAGATCAGACCTTTGTCAGTTGTGGGGTTGGTGAAGATCTTCTCCCAGTAAGTGGGTTGCCTTTGTGTCTTAGTGACAGTGTCTTTTGCTTTACAGAAGCTTCTCAGTCTCAGGAGGTCCCATTTATTCAATGAGGCCCTTAATGTCTGTGCTGCTGGGGTTATATGTAGGAAGTGGTCTCCTGTACCCATGTGTTGTAGAGTACTTCCTACTTTCTCTTCTATCAGGTTCAGTGTGTTCAGACTGATATTGAGGTCTTTAATCCATCTGGACTTGAGTTTTGTGCATGGTGATAGATATGGATCTATTTTCATTCTTCTACAGATTGACATCCAGTTTTGCCAGCACAATTTGTTGAAGATGCTCTCTTTTTTCCATTGTATACTTTTAGCTCCTTTATGGAAAATCAGGTGTTCATAGGTTTGTGGGTTAAAGTCAGGGTCTTCTATACGATTCCATTGGTCGACTTCTCTGTTTTTATGCCAATACCAAGCTGTTTTCAATATTGTAGCTCTGTAATAGAGTTTGAAGTCAGGAATGGTAATGCCTCCAGACGATCCTTTATTGTATAGGATTGTTTTGGCTATCCTGGGTTTTTTGTTTTTCCATATAAAGTTGATTATTGTCTTCTCCAGATCTGTGAAGAATTTTGATGGGATTTTGATGGGGATTGCATTGAATCTATAGATTGCTTTTGGTAGAATTGCCATTTTTACTATGTTGATCCTCCCAATCCAAGAGCAAGGGAGGTCCTTCCATTTTCTGGTGTCCTCTTCAATTTCTTTCTTCAAAGACTTGAAGTTCTTGTCAAATAGATCTTTCACTTCCTTGGTCAGAATTACCCCAAGATATTTTATGCTATTTGTGGCTATTGTGAAAGGTGATGCTTCTCTGATTTCCCTCTCTGCTTCCTTATCCTTAGTGTATAGGAAGGCAACTGATTTTTTGGAGTTAATCTTGTATCTTGCCACATTACTAAAGGTGTTTATCAGCTGTAGGAGTTCTTTGGTAGAGTTTTTGGGGTCGCTTATGTATACTATCATATCATCTGCAAATAACGAAAGTTTAACTTCTTCCTTTCCAATACGAATCCCCTTGATCCCCTTATGTTGTCTTATTGCTATTGCTAGAACTTCAAGCACTATATTGAAGAGGTATGGAGAGAGTGGACAGCCTTGTCGTGTTCCTGATTTTAGTGGGATGGCTTTGAGTTTTTCTCCATTTAATTTGATGTTAGCTGTCGGCTTGCTGTAAATAGCTTTTATTATATTTAGGTATGACCCTTGTATCCCTAATCTTTCCAAGACCTTTATCATAAAGGGGTGTTGAATTTTGTCGAATGCTTTTTCAGCATCTACTGAAATGATCATATGGTTTTTTCTTTCAGTTTATTTATATGATGGATTACATTGATAGATTTGTATATGTTGAACCAGCCCTGCATCTCTGGAATGAAGCCTACTTGATCATAATGGATAATTTTTCTAATGTGTTCTTGGTTTCGGTTTGCCAGTATTTTATTGAGAATATTGCGTCGATATTTATGAGTGAGATAGGCCTGTAATTCTCTTTCTTGGTTGGGTCTTTGTGTGGTTTTGGTATCAGGGTAACTGTAGCTTCATAAAAGGAATTTGGCAATGACTCTTCTGTTTCTATATTGTGAAATACATTAAGGAGTATAGGTATTAGTTCTTCTTGGAAGTTCTGGTAGAATTCTGCATTGAAACCATGTGGTCCTGGGATTTTTTTGGAAGGGAGATTTTTGATAACCATTTCTAATTCTTCGCGACTAACAGGTCTATTTAGATCATTCACCTGGTCTTGGTTTAGCTTTGGTATATGGTACTTATTTAAAAAATGTCCATTTCTTTTGTATTTTCCAGTTTTGTGGCATACAGGCTTATGTAGTAAGATCTAATGATTCTCTAAATTTCCTCTGTGTCTGTGGTTATGTCCCCCTTTTCATTTCTGATCTTATTTATTTGCGTGTTCTCTCTCTGTCTTTTAATTAGTTTGGATAGGGGTTTGTCGATCTTGTTGATTTTCTCCAAGAACCAACTTTTTGTTTCACTGATTCTTTGGACTGTTTTCTGTGTTTCTATTTTGTTGATTTCAGCCCTCAGTTTGATTATTTCCAGTCTTCTACTCCTCCTGGGCGTTTCTGCTTCTTTTTTTTCTAAAGCTTTCAGGTGTGCTGTTAAGTCCCCGATGTATGCTTTCTCTGTTTTCTTTAAGTGGGCACTTAGTGCTATGAACTTTCCTCTTAGCACTGCTTTCATCATGTTCCATAGGTTTGAGTATGTTGTCTCTTTATTTTCATTAAA
This sequence comes from Microtus oregoni, assembly GCF_018167655.1. Lineage (NCBI taxonomy): Eukaryota > Metazoa > Chordata > Mammalia > Rodentia > Cricetidae > Microtus > Microtus oregoni. The sequence goes on from NW_024543065.1 coordinate 44,153,611, forward strand.
TTCAAGGAAGACCTTAATTTCTTTCTTAATTTCTTACTTGACCCAGATGTGGGTCAGTAGTTGACTGTTCAGTTTCCATGAGTTTGTCAGCTTTCTGTGGGTAGTATTGTTGTTGCCTTCTAACTTTAATCCGTGGTGATCAGATAAGACACAGGTGGACACTGATTTTTTTTTGTGTCTGTGGAGGTTTCCTTTGTTTCCGAGTATGTGGTCAATTTTTGAGAAGGTTCCATGAGCTTCAGAGAAGAAGGTATATTCTTTCCTATTTGGGTAGAGTGTTCTATAGATGTCTGTTAAGTCCATTTGCTTCATTACCTCCAATAATTCTCTTAATTCTCTATTAGGTTTCTGTCTGATTGACCTGTCCCTTGGAGAGAGAGGTGTGTTGAAGTCTCCTACTACTAGTGTGTGTGGTTTGATGTCTGCCTTGAGTTCTAGTAATATTTCTTTTACATAAGTGGGTGCTTTTATATTAGGGGCGTAGATATTCAGGATTGACACGTCATCCTGATGAATTGTTCCTGTTATGAGTATAAAGTGTCCATCTCGATCTCTTCTGATTGATTTTAGTTTGAAGTCAGTTTTGTTAGAAATTAGTATGGCCACACCTGCTATTTTCTTAGGACCATTTGCTTGAAAAACCTTTTCCCAACCCTTTACTCTGAGTAGATGCCTGTCTTTGTGGTTGAGATGTGTTTCTTGCAAACAGCAGAATGTTGGATCCTGTTTTCGTATCCAATCTCTTAGCCTGTGCCTTTTTATAGGTGAATTGAGCCCATTAATATTAAGTGATATTAATGACCAGTGGTTGTTTACTCCTGTTATTCTTATTGTTTTTGGTAGTAGAGTATGTTTGTCTCCCTTCTTTGAGATGTGCTGGTGAAGGGTCGCTAGATGCCTGAGTTATTGTAGGCAGTGTTGGCAATGTTGGATTCCTTGGGTTGCGATTTTCCTTCTATTACTTTCTGTAGGGCTCGATTTGTGGCTACGTATTGTTTAAATTTGTTCTTATCCTGGAATGTCTTGTTTTCTCCATTGATAGTGAATGATAGCTTGGCTGGGTATAGTAGTTTGGGTTTGCATCCATGGTCTCTTAGGTTCTGCAGTACGTCTATCCAGAACCTTCTTGCTTTCATGGTTTCCATAGAGAAGTCAGGTGTAAGTCTGATCGGTTTACTATATAAGTTACTTGCCCTTTTTCCTTTGCAGCTCTCAATATTTTTTCTTTAACCTGTATATTTTGTGTTTTGATTATTATATGGTGAGGAGATGTTTTTCTTTGATTCAGTCTGTTTGGTGTTCTGTATGCTTCTTGTATATTTAAATGAATATCTTTCTTTATGTTAGGAAAGTTTTCTTCCATAATTTTGTTAAAAATATTTTCTGGGCCTTTGAGCTGTGACTCTTCTCCTTCTTCTATTCCTATTATTCTTAGGTTTGGTCTTTTTTATTGTGTCCCATATTTCTTGAATGTTTTGTGTTGAGAACTTGTTGGCTTTGCTGTTTTCTTTGATCTGTGCGTTTATTTTCTCTATGGTGTCCTCAGAATCTGAGATTCTTTCTTCTTTTTCTTGTATTCTATTGATTATGCTTGTTTCTGTAGACTCTGCTCGTTTACCTAGATTTTCCATATCCAGCTGGTCCTCAGTTTGTGTTTTCTTCCTTGCCTTCATTTCAGTTTTCAATTCTTGAACTGTTTCCATTACCTGTTTGATCTTTTTTTTCTTGGTTTCCCATGGTATCATGTATGTATTTACTCATTTCTTCAAACTTTTTGTTATACTTCTCATCCATTTCTATAAGGGCGTTTTTTACATGTTGTTTAAGGGACTCTATCGCTTTCATAAAGTCAATTTTTCCACTTCTTCTTTGTTAGGGTGTTCAAATACTTCTGTTGTAAGATCATTGGGTTCTCGGGTTTTCATGTTGTTTTTCATATTATTGGGTGAATTCTTGCCTTGATGCCTGCCCATCTCCTCCTATTGATCCTATTTAATGGTTCTTTTAAAACCGGATCAGGTTTCCCTGCTGGCCAAGGGATCCGCTTACAAAATGCCCTCGCTCTGTTTCCTGGTTCCTGCCACAGGCCAAGAACCCTCTCACCCCTCCGAAGGGTCTTCAGGAACAGGACCAGGCTCCCTGTTTGCCAGTGACCTCACCAACAAAAGGCCTACCTCTTTGATTTAATTGTAGTGGGGCTATCTGCTCTCGTTATTGTGCGCCCGTCCTGCCGCTTGCCTCTGCCGCCTCGCTGGTCCTCCAAAGCCTATTCCTGGTTGCCGAGCCTCTCCACCGCATCTGCGCTGTCCAAGTATTGGAATTCTATAACCAAGAATTTGCAGCCAACATTAAGAGTTGAGATTCTGGATTGACAAGATGGCTGAGAGGGTGAACGGGCTTTCCTTCAAGCCCGAGGCCCTGAGTTTGATCCCTGTAGAAGATGAGAACCAGCTCCTATGAGCTGTGTGTCGATTGAAAGAACCACCAAGTGACATGTTTTAGGAGATTGTGAGAACCCCACAGAGACCCGATATAATGAAAATCAGGGCCCATGAGGTGACTCCATGGTTAAAAGAGCTTTTGGAACAGTCTGATGAACTGCGTTCAATCAGAAACCATGTAAAGGCGAGTAGAGAGCAGGGCGTGGTGGTGCACACCTTTAATTCCAGCACTCGGGAGACAGAGGTGGGCAATCTCTGTGAGTTCTAGGCCAGCTTGGTCTACAGAGCAAGTTCTAGGGCAGCCAAAGATGCACAGAGAAACCCTGTCTCGAAAAACACCCCCCAAAAAGGGTGAGGGGAGAAAACGGACTCCACAAAGCTGTCCTGTGGCCTCCCCACGTGCACACACCAGTGTAGTCGTCACGCACACCCGTACGATAATAAAATGCATTGTCTTAGCTCCTGTCCTATTGCTGTCTTGTGACACCATGACCAAGACAACTTATTAAAAAAAAACCACTTAATTGGTTGGTTTTCTTATAGTTCCAGAGTTTCAGAGTGTGAGTTCATGACCATCATAGAGGGGAGAGCAGTGGCAGGCGGGTGGCATGATATTGGAACAATAGCTGAAAAGTTACATCTGATCCACAGGCACAAGGAGGGAGCGAGGGAGGGAGGGAGGGGAGCGCGAGCACTAGCAGGGAATGGTGTGGGCTTTTTAAACCGCCAAGTCCACCCATAATGACGTGCCTCCTCTAACAAGGCCACGCCCTCTAACCCTTCCCAGTTCCAGGAACTGCAGAACCGAGAATCCAAACACTGGAGCCTAGGGGGCCATTCTCACTCAGGCCACCACTCAGTCTTAAAAATATAAAGACTATTGAAGTGGGGGCAGGAAAGCTGTCTTCGCAGGTAAAAGTGCCTACTGCCAAACCTGATGACCGGAGGTTGATCGCCAAGATCCATATGCGAGGCAGAGAGGACTCTGGAAGGAATCCTCTAGCCTCCACACTTGCCTACGTGGAGTTAGCCAACCCAGGCAAGGTGGTGAGATCCGGGTTCAGTGAGACTCTGCCTCAAAGAAAAAGAAAGAAAGAAAAAAAAGAAAAGGTAGAAAAAAAATAAGGTGGAGCAGGGTTGATGAAGACCCTGATGTGAACCTCTCGGCTTCACATGTATGTGTGTGCATGAATGTCTAAAACACATACATACACACAGAGAACATACACAGGGAAAAGTGAGACAGTAAGATCACATGCCTGGGACCCGTGTATTTGCGAGGTGGAGGCAGGAGGATTGAGAGGACATTCTTAGCCTCATATTGAGTTGGAAGCCAGCCTGAGTCCATGGCATCCTGTTTCAAAAACCAAATCAAATTAAACAAACAGCCAAAACAACTAAAAGAGGGACTTTGGTGAAGTTCCCACAGAGCGGACAGGGTTCCCTGAGTGAGGTTCCCACAGAGCGGACGGGGTTCCCTGAGTGACTTTTTCCAGTGCACTGGTTGGGTGCTGGACGGGTTACGTGGTGATGCCTAGGTGTGAGGAGAGCTCAAAGCGCAGAGAGCTTGTCTGGGAGCCGAGTGATGGCCACAACATCCTGTGTAACAACAACAAAAAATCCAACCCAGGAGATACACAGAGGAGGGACACCAGTTTGGAGTGCCAGAGGGCCAGGGATTTCTGGGTGTCATCAGTTTTTCTCGCCCCTTTTCTTTAGTGATGTCTCCCCCGGCCAGCACCACAGCCAGGGTCCATGTGAAGAACGGCGGATGGAACTTTTTGAAGTGCGCCTACATGGTGATGACCTTCCTCTTCGTGTCCTACAATAAAGGAGACTGGGTAAGGAGGCTGTGTCTGGATGGACGCCTTTCAGTCTATGGAGGGTGGAGGGCGAAAGGAAGGAGGGGCAGGGAAGAAAGGATGAGGAGAGAAGGCACTGTGGGAGAAGGGAGTCTACACAGTGTAGCGAACTGCCTTGTCAGGTTATCTTTGTGGGACCACCAGCTCCCCAGTAACGACAGGAGACTTTATATCAATTATGAAAGCTTGGCCTTAGCTTAGTCTCGTCTCCAGCACCCCGGCCGCCTCACTAGCTTATTCCCAGAAATAACAACACACAAACTGTATTCATTTAAACACTGCTTGGCCCATTTCTATCTAGCCTCTTCTAGGCTAATTCTCACATATTAATTTAGCCCATTTCTAATCATCTGTGTAGCACCGGTCTTACGGGGAAGATTCTAGCCTACGCCCATCCTGGGTCGGAGCTTCATCGTGTGCGTCTGCCCAGGAGAAGGAAGCATGGTGTCTCTGCTCCAGAGAGCAGAGCTGTCGAGTCTGAGCTCTCTTCCTCTTCCTCCCAGCATTCTGTTCTGTTTACTCCTCCCACCTATGTTTTAACCTATCAGGGCCAAGCAGTTTCTCTATTGCTTAACCAATGAAATCAGCAGATTGATATATGACACTCCCACATCAGTTCTTACAACTTCAATGAACCTGTCTCTTTTAATCTGCATTTTGCCATGTGGTCCGGTTACCTCTGTTCTGTACCACACGTCTGACTTCTTCAGGGCTTCTGGTAAAATCCGCGCACCTAGATTTCTTCTCCTTCTCCTTCTCCTCTAAAACTAGTATGCCTTCCCCAACAGAACCACTCTGCCCACCTAGACATTAATAAGGAAAATTAATCTGAATAATTGCAATTCTCGGCAATTGTACAATTGCAAATGTACCGGCTCTGGCTAACACTCAGAGAGTTGCCAGCCATGAATACAAGATTTTACTAACTTATATACACCTTAGGCATCTGCATTGTACCAGCCCAGGTTACAGTTTGAACCATTTTAAAAGACAGGAGACTGCAAGTCTAACCACTTGGGCAGATGGGAGATTTACACAGCCTGGTCTTCCAGAATTATCTACGTATATTAGTATTGATTTCTAAAGTTGTCACCCAGGATCGTCTTGCCCATCTGGCAGAATTATGTTTTTACTGATAAGAGCACCAGGAACTTAATGACAGACCAAGACTTAATGGCTGTAGGTTTTGACCCTGCGCTGCCCCCAGAGCTGTCCCTAAGAGACACATTCTTTGATGGGGACTGGTTGTAAGCCTGGGTTTCTTCATTTGTTATGGAAATGAACCTAGTTGGAGGTCAATCAGTGAATAAACCTTAGCAGAACTCCCTCAAGGACCCCAAACTTTAATTAAGGTACCAGGTTTTCATTCTGTCCCAGCCTGGTGAGCACCCCACTCATCCCCAGCCACACTGGTGAGCACCCCACTCATCCCCAGCCACAATGGAGGTGGTACTCGTCACCCACGTAGTGTGACCCAATGTGCCCTAAGCCGGTCCAGCGTGAGGTTTACTCTCCCAGGTGTCTGCGTCATTGCTACCTTCAGTCTCAGACTGAACTCCGATGGTCAGCGAGCCACAAGCTGCTTCTCTCATTGAGCCACCCCTCCCTAGCTCCCTAGCTGGGACAAGAACCCTGCCACTAGGATCTGCTTTCTTTGAAATGTGAAATGCCAACTGTGTTCTCTGTTCTCTCCCTCTCTCTCTCTCTCTCTCTCTCCCTCCCTCCCTCCCTCCCTCCCTCTCTTCCTCCCTCCCTCCCCCCCCATTAGGGAGTTTTTTTTTAATTTTTAATTATTATTCTCTCATATTACATCCTGACTGCAGTTTCCCCTCCCTCTGCTCCCCGTGCACCCCCCTTCCCCAAATCCACTACTCCTCCATTTCCCTTCAGAAAAGAGCAGACCTTCCAGGAATATCAATTGAAAATAGCATATCACGTTGCAATAAGACTATGAACATACCCTCATGTCAACGCTGGACAAGGCAACCCAGTAGGAGGAAAAGGGTTCTGAGAGTGGAGAAAGAGTCAGAGGCAGCCCTCACTCCCATTGTTAGGAGTTCCACAAGAACTCCAAGGTACACAACCATAATGTGTGGCAAAGGACCTAGCGCAGATCTATGTGAGGTCAATGATTCAGTCTCTGTGAGCCCTGCTTAGTCAGTTCTGTGAGCTGTGTTCTAATTGTGTCCTTGACCCTCTGGCTTCTACAATCCTTCCTCCCCCTTTTCTTAGGAGTTCCCATGAGCTCCATCTAATGTTTGGCTATGGGCTCCACATCTATTCCCGTCAGTTGCCTCTCTGATGACAATTGGGCTAGTCACCGATCTCCGAGCATCACAGAATATCATCAGAAATCATTTCATTGACTTTTTTTTGCCAGTTGTGTTTGGTTCTATCCTAGGTCTCTGTGCTATCCAGCCTCCAGTTCCTTTTAGTGTGGAGCATAGGCTTCCTGTCCTGGTGTGGGCCCCAAGTTAGACCAGTTATTGGTTGGCCGCTCCCACAAGTTCTGGGCTGCCATTGCCCCAGCACGTCTCCCAGGCGGGATAGACTGGGTTGACTGGTGGTTTTGTGGCTGGGTTGTTGTTACAGACTCAGGAGATTCTTAAGGACTAGGTCTTTTGCTGTTTCTGGAGATGCTGCTGGATAAGACACCTCATGCATCTCTGCCCATTGAGCTGTCCCATTGACTCCTGTTTGTCTGTCTTGCTGACTCCTGTTTGTGCGTTTGAAACAGGGTCTCTGATGTAGGCCAGGATGACCTTGCACTCATGATCTTCCTAAGTGCTGGCACATCTCGTTTAAGGGGTGAGAAGTATTTGGTCCCTGGTTATTGGGTGTCTCCGCTGAAGTAATAAGCCAAATCAAACTGAATTAATTAATCCAGATTTAATAAACAGAACAAAGGAAAGCAGGGCACTCCCTGGTGGCTCTCGGGAAGTCAGGAGAGAGAGCACTTGGTGGGTATCTATGGGCCGGGTTTTAAGTAGCCTGTAGGAGTCTTGAGCATCTCAGGAGGAGGAGCCACTGACGGTGGGATTTCTCAGGGTCAGGGTCTGGAATGGGAGGAGGAGTGCTTGGGATCAACCTAGGGCTCATCCCTGCTAGGCAAGCACCCTGACAGGTAGGTCACATCCCGGTCAGTGGGAGTTGTGCAATGAAGCCACTGGGCACTGAGCGTGGAGCAGATTTAGAGCAGGACACAGGGGGAAGCAGAGAGACCTGCCCATGGTCAGGACAGGGGCCTGTGGTAGTGAACACAAGGAAAATCCGCTAGATCAGCTAGAGCAGTGGTCCCCAATCTTCTGATGCTGCACCCCTTTAATACAGCTCTTCATGTTGTGGTGACCTCAACAATAAACTATTTTTGTTACTACTTCATAACTGTAATTTTGCTACTGTTATGAATCGTAATATAAATATCAGTGTTTTTTTTGATGGTCTCAGGAGACCCCCTGGGAAAGAGTCTGGGATCGTGTCCCACAGGTTGAGAACCACTAGGCTACACTTCTATCAGGAATGCAGCTCGTGGATTGGGCTTGAGGGCTGAGGGAAATGGGGAGACCCAGGAGATGATCAGAGAGCCCTGGTTCTCACAAAGGTGACTTGGTCTTCCAGAAGATTCTGCACAGTATCTGGAGATGGTTTTTCTTTTTATGGCCCCCACTGAAGCATGGAATTTAGTGAGAGGCCAGGGACAGCTCTCAGCCTTTCAGCACTGCTTGCCCTGAAAGTGACCGGATCAAAGGTCATCAGTGCCAGTGCCGGAAACACTAGGTGGGGAGGTGGCAGGGCTGATGAAAAGTGAACAGGCTGGAAGATGGGGCCGAGCTCAGGAGCACAGAGAGGCTGACCAGTCACCAGTACCACAGGAGGGAGGGAAGGAAGTTGGTTGGCTGACTTCTGTTTAGTTTTTGATTTTGTCTTTCTCTGTTCCATGTTCTGTCATTCATCCTTGTTGTCCCCAGTGTTACTGTCACTACTGCAACCCGCAGCTGAATCTGAGGTATGGCTTCACATCTTGTCTACGGGTCCTGGAACTCACTGTCAGGCTGACCTCCAACTCACAGAGATCCACTTGCCTTTGCCTGGGATTAAAGGCCTGTGCCACCACCTCCTGGCTTACATTTTGCTATTGAAAGAGATGGGTATCAGCTCAGGATCCTCAAGGCCAAGTTCTCTGCACAAAAGGGACTTATTTCCCTAGAGACACAAAGGAGAGGGATAAGAGAAAAGCACAGGAGATAAAGGAAGAGGAAGAAGGGGAAGGAAACAAGGGAACAGGGCAGCTATTTGTTCCAAAGAAGGATAAAGGACTGTCTGGATAATGAGGAGACAGATGTGGCTCATAGGAAAATGGCGGTTTATAAAAGATGAAACCCCGTGTGTCTTAGTTAGGGTTTCTATTGCTGTGAAGAGACACCAAGACCATGGCAACTCTTACATTTAAAAAACATCTAATTGGGGTGGCTTACATTTTCAGAGGCTTAGTTCATTATCCTCATGGTGCAACATGGTGGCATGCAGGCAGACGTGGTTCTGGAGAAGTGACCAAGTGTCTTACGGTGGTGTGCAGGCAGACGTGGTGCTGGAGAAGTGACCAAGTGTCTTACATCTTGACTGCAGGCAACAGGAAGTGGTCTGAGGCACTGAGAGCAGCTTGAGCAGATATGAGACCTCAAACCCCACCTCCATGGTGACACTTCCTCCAGTAAGACCACACCTACTCCAACCAAGGCCACACCCTCCCCAACAAAGCCGTTTTCTTTCAAACCACCACACCATATTAGGACGAGGTGTTTAACTTTAATTGGCCATGTTAATTAGGTGAGCCAAAGAGGACTTTTGATTGATGGACTTAATACTTTGCCAGCTGGACCTTGGCAGTGAGCCCCAGGAGGGTGTAATCTAATGGTGTTTAGCAAGGCAGAGGGAAGGGGACAAAGGGCAAGGCCTGCCAGAGCCACATGCTCCAGCAGGCTAGTGTCCTTTCAGTTATTATTTGCATGTATACCCGTGCTACGGCACACACGTGGAGGTCAGGGGTCAGCTTGTTGGAGTCAGTTCTCTCCTTCTACCCCTTGAGTCCCTAGGATGGGACTTAGTTTTCAGTCCTGGCAGCCAAGTGGCTTTACCTGCTGAGTCATCTCCCTAGGTCAAGGAGGTTTTATGTATGTTTAATGTATGTTTGTGTATGTATGTATGTATGTATGTATATATGTAGGTATGTATGTATTTATGGTTTTTTTTTTTGGACAGGGTTTCTCTGTGTAGCTTTGGAGCCTGTCTTGGAACTTGCTCTGTAGACCAGGCTGGCCTCGAACTCACAGAGATCTGCCCGCCTCTGCCTCCCTAGTGTTGGGATTACAGGCCTGCGCCACTACGGCCCAGCTAAGGAGGTTGCTTTTAAATAGCTCGTGTCCAAGGTAGGGTTTGTGAGCTGCAGTCAGAGTCACAGAATTGCATGGAAGGTTCCAAGTTCATTCTCCTTTAGTGTGGGAGGAATGGCATGTGTGTGTTCCCCTCTGCTGCACAATGAATAAAATTCAATGCCATTCTAAGTGGGGTTTCTGTTTTGCTGTTGAAGAAGGGAGCTAGGTGGATAGTTCAGAGGTTAAGAACATGCGTTACTCCTGCCGAGGATCAAAATTAACTTCCCAGCACACACACTGTGGAACTCAGACTCGCTGTAATTCCAGCCACCGGGCTCAGACGTCCATTTCTGGCCTGCAAGGGCACTGCATTCTCCTGGACATACCCACTCACCCATAGACACACATATGAATAATTCAGAATCAGATAGGGTCCAGAGAGATGGCTCAGCAGTCACGACCTCTTGCTGCTCTAGCAGAGGACTCAGGTCTGGCTCCCAGCACCCCGTGGTAACTCACATCAGTTACAGACCTGACACCCTCTCCCAGCCTCTGTGCACACTGCACTTACACACCGGCAAAGACACACAGAAAATAAAAGTAAATCTTTAAAAATATTTTTTAAAAATACAGGCTGTGATGGGACATGCTTTTAATCCTAGCCCTAGGGAGGCAAACAGAGGGATTTCTGAGTTTGAGGCCAGCCTCATGTATAAAGCTAGTTTCAGGACAGCCAGGGTTATACAGAGAAACCCTGTCTTGAAAAGACAAAACAAATCAAAAAAAAAAAAAAAAAAAAGACAAAGAAACCTCCTTCCTAAGTAGAGCCACTCCTGCTAACTAGGAGCCAGGTCCCTAGGTCTGAGGGAAGTGGCTTTAGCAGGTGGAATAGGCTGGGGGCGGAGAAACAAAGTGGGCGGACCTTAGCCCAAAGAAGCATGGTCCAGGGTGGAGGGGAGAGGTGCAAACTCAGGGGCTGCACATAGAGCCCTAGGGGGAGGTAAGGGTGCTATGAGGCCAGGAGCCTGATAACATGTGAAGATGTAAATACGTGTCCAACTGTGTTTCTCCTGTCTTCCCTCTTGCTCAGAGACGACCCCTGCTGCTCTTTCTAGTGAACCTGCTCCATCTGACTCCTCCTTCACTAGCCCTCCAGCTCCCAGGCGTCAGAGGGCCGTGCCATGAGATGAGGGCCATGGGAGCGGAATGAGCCTCTGCAGGGCTTTCGCCCACACCTTCTCCTCGGGACCATTTTCAGCCTTTCTTTCCTGTTCCTCTAATGAAATTGCACTTGTGTAATGGCTAAGGGTTTCTTTCTTCTGCTCACACAACACAGCAAATGAACACAGGGTGGAGGGCCGCTAAGAATCATCTATAATTTTTAAATAAAAAATTTGTTACCTCCTGAGTCAGTGTGTGTGCATGCATTGCTGGCATCAGTTTACAACAGCTAACATCTTTATCCATCGAGCAGTCTTGCTGGCTCTCAGATAGAGCAGAAAGGCCTATGTTTGTATTCTCTTGCTTTCAGGTGTTGGGCAAAGCCCAGTGCATTTTCAAACTCTCTGACACTGGGCTTCCAAACCCCGATTTCCCCCGTATATGATTGCTCTGATGGGACGCCCATATTTTCTGGTAACACCTATTTCCTGTCTCCCCTTTTTTCTAATTTTATGTGCATTAGTGTTTTGCCTGCATGAATGTCTGTGTGAGAGTGTTGGCTCCCCTGGAATTGGAGTTACAAACAGTTGTGAGCTTCCATGTGGGTGCTGGGAATTGAACCTGGTCCTCTGCAAGAGCAGCCAGTGCTCTTAACCACTGGACCATCTCTCTAGTTCCCCCTTTTTTGTTTTTGTTTTGTTTTTTGAGACAGGACTTTTCTGTGCAGCCTTGTCTGTCCTTGGAACTCACCCTGTAGACCAGGCTCAGAGGTTAGCCTGCCTCTACCTTCCAAGTGCTGGGATTAAGGGTGTGCACCACCTTTATTTCCTATCTTTTAATTCTTTAATTGGCAGGGAAAATGAACCCATTTCTGCACAGTATCAAGACAGTATCCTAGACAGTATTGAGATAGATGCAGGAGAACCAGGAGTCTAGGGCCATTCTTGACTACAGAGTGAGTTCCAGGCCAGCCTGGAAACATGGGAATTTGTCTAAAACAAAAACAAGCAGATGGAGAGACGCTTCAACAGTTAAGAGCACTGGCTGCTCTCACAAAAGACTGGGTTCAGTTCCCAACACCCACATGGAAGTTCACAACTATCCATAACTCTAGTTACAGAAGATCTGTCGCCGTCTTCTGGCCTCTGCTGGTAAACATGTGGTGTACTTAACATTTGTGAAGGCAAAACACTTACACATATAACATAAAAATAAAATCTTGGGGAAAAAAGCAGCCTGGTGGTGGCACATGCCTTTAATCACAGCACTCGGGATGCAGAGGTAGGAGAAACTCTGAGTTCAAGGGCAGCCTGGTCTACAGAGCGAGTTTAACAGGGCTACACAGAGAAACCAAAACAAAAACCAAAAAACAAAAAGTAAGGTTCAAGGCTGTAGGCGGTATCCTGTTTTTACTCACTACTGTATCCTTGGCAACCACACTAACTGAACGCTTAATAAGTGTGCAGCGCTTGTTAAGTTACAAGTTAGACCAGAACGGATGCTCCATAGAGCCTTCAACGACCCAGTTTGCCTCAAGAGTATGGTTTCCTGTCAGATTTAGAGGAGGAAAAACGTGAGTGCACCGTTTGGTGCGCTCCGCTCGCTTACTATAAGCAGTTAGCCAGGCACAACGTGAAGGCTTGCGCATACATTACTGTTGCACAAATAGCACCCCCACTCCCACCACCCAGTCTCTAGGAAGGCCATGAGAATTCTAGAAGGAGTCAGCCTCTCTGGCCGGACTTGGGAGCCTGGGCAGGGGAAGCAGCCAAGGTCCAGGACCTGCTGTGCTCACATTTGTCGCGAGGCGGCACTGTCTCACGACTTCCGGCTCCAGCCCGCCACAGGCTGCAGAACTACAATTCCCACAAACCTGCGCCCCGACCCGTTTCTTCTCCTCTTTCGTTCCTAACAAATCATACCTCAAGGATATCTGGAAAGTATTTTCAATCTCCCAAATCATTCTTGACGCCGCGCTTCTGAGCCGCACCTCATCGTTTTTTTTTTTTTTTTTGCTGACGGTCACACCTCCCGCCTCTCTGCTTCTTTGAAACTACAATACCCAGAAGTCGCTGGGCCACGCCAAGCCTACAAGATGGGTTGCCTTGGAAACAGAAATGCCAGCTCTAGGGTTGGGAGTTGCGAAAGCAGTATTGCGATTGGTGGGGAGGTCTGTTTGCTTACTTCCTCTTTGGTCCCCCCCTCCCCCCGACCCCTTTCAAGTTTCTTATTTCTTTCCTCCGTTCTTCACTTTATTTTTTTCCTGTATAATAGTTCAAAGTCTCTGTTTGGTATTTTTTCATACAATTTTATTTTTCATGGTGTTACTCTTTTCCCCGCCTCCTACGTTCTCCTCAAACCCCTTCCCAAACCTCGTATCCTTGCATACTCAGTAGGCAAAAGGGCACATTTCAGAGTGCGGCAAGCGCATCGAGACGTGTGGTCTCCTCATGTCTTTTTAGGGTAATCCTTGGGTCTTCAAGTCTGGGCCAGCTGCACTGGGCAGTGTCATATAAGTTACAGGTATGAGACAGGAGAGGCTAGTCTGGACACGGGAGGCACGTTAGGTCTGTTCCTCAGGTCCCAAGAGGTCTCCTGGGTGTTAGGTTCCAAACTCGGGACACGCGGCGAGGTGACTACTTAGCATATCAGAACAGACCTGGCCGCCAGGTTCCCCCAGCGTTCCTCAGTCTCTACCTGTATCAGGGTCCTCTTGGCGGGTACAGCCTATGCTCTTCCATAAACTTCTCCAGCCCAGGGGCTGGGCTGCCCTTCTCCCAGCTAACCTTCCCTATAGAATCCAACCATTTTGATTGCTTCGTCCCCTCCCCCTTCTCCCACAGCTCAGGGTCATTTTCTCCCTGGCCTCTCCCAGATGTCCCTGCCTCTGCCTCCCTTTTATCTACACAAACTTTCACCCCCACCACACCAGGAGCAGTCAGTCATGCCCTTTCCTTTTTCTTTTTTCTTTTTTTTTTCTTTTTTTAGATTTTTTTTTTTTTTTTTTTTTTTTTTTTTTGGTTTTTCGAGACAGGGTTTCTCTGTGGTTTTGGAGCCTGTCCTGGAACTAGCTCTTGTAGACCAGGCTGGTCTTGAACTCACAGAGATCCGCCTGCCTCTGCCTCCCGAGTGCTGGGATTAAAGGCGTGCGCCACCACCGCCCGGCGCCCTTTCCTTTTTCGTTCTTTTTCTTTTTCCGTTCACTGGGAAGTGAATGCAACCTTTAGTCTGCCTACTTTCTAATCTCCCAGATAATGGCCCGCCTCACTCGTTGGATAGATGGAACTTAGAAGGGGATGTGAGACTCTGAGCCGCACCTCTTCTTTGGGGCTCCCACCCTGTACCCCCATTCTTGGATTTCCTCTTTGGAGAAATGCTGTGTAGAACTTAAGTGCCCCCCCCCCCGCACCCGCCCAGTATCCAGTTCAGGGTTCTCAGGTGAGGGACGTGGTGCTTGAACCTGTTTTCCCGTCTGTGAAATGAAATCACAGTATTCGAGAACGGTATTCCTCACAGTGACCGTTCAGATGTCGCGGCTGATGCTCACCGCTGTCGGTCTTGACACTTCCTTTCCTCTGGGCACTTGGTGTGTTCACGCGAAGTGTGGATGTGTTGAACCGTGCGGCTGCTACACTTTCTCCTGTGCGAACACCAATGGCTGTGTTCTCGCTAAGGGATGCTATAGGGTCTGGTGTCGGGTCTGTCCAGTCACTGAGCCAAGAGTGTCCTCAAGGATCACCTAGGTGAGGTGTGAGGTGACTCCGGAAGTGCCTTGGGTGGGAGTTATGATTTGATAAGAGAGAACCAGAAATGACTAGGGTTTCTCAAGAAGATTAGGACGAGCTTTCCCCTTTAAGTGGGATTTCTACGGAAATTCCTAAAAATCTCAGGTCCGCAGTTTGGGAGGGAGTAAGGCCTTGAGCAATGGTCAGCTGTGCGGGAGTTCCCGCGCTCGGCTAGGAGAAGCTTCAACCGGACTCCAGGGCGGGACGCTCTTCCTTCTCCGCGTCCACCACCGTCCCCCGCTCCACGCCCCGGGTCACTAGGTCTCCAGACAGGCGGGCACGGAGACGGAAACGCCCCTCCCTCAGGGGCTGGGCATGTCACGCCGGAGGCTGGCCGGTGCGAGCTCGCGACTGCGCGCGGCGTGATACGCGTGGGGACCCACTGCGCCCTAGGTGTGGGGCGCTGCGAGGAGAAGCACCCGGGATGGACGCACCCCACAGGGTCGCGACCCGGAGCCCGGCGGGAACGCGCACGCGCGTCCGCGGATGACCGCGTCTCTCCCCGCGCCCGCAGTGCAAATTTGTGAGGGGTGTGGCCTCGCTCTGTCTCCCGGGCTCCGATTGCAGGAGCGTCAGGGGGCGTAGCTCCGCGCTCCCGGGGTAGCCCCCGGGGGCGGGGCCACACTCCTCTACGTGTTGCTCGCCGGAAGGAGGGAGGGACAGCCCTGGAGGGGGACCCCTGCGGGTCCGGGCGGCGAGTGCGCAGGCGCGGGGGCTCAGTCGCTGGCAGTTCTGTCGCAGCTGTGAGGCTGAGGACAGCTGGGAGGCAGGTGAGGGACTGGCTGACCGCGAGCGAGGTTTCCGTGGAAATGATTGCTGACGTGTGTGTGTGTGTGTGTGTGTGCGTGTGCGCGCGGCCGGTCTGCGTGGGTCGATCACTCTTGAACTCCTCTCGTGATCCGAGGTGATTCGGTGCACTCCTAAAGCCCCGTGTACGGTTGGCATGGCCCGTGGGGTGGACCCGGTGTGAGGATCCGTCAGGTGATTCCACGTGTGTTTATGTGTTTGTGTGTGTGTGTGTGTTTGTGTGTGAGAGAGGCGGGGAGGGAGGAGGGAGGGAGGGAAGGGTTGGGGAGAAGAGAAATGGAGACTGAGTAGGCCTGTGGGCCTCAAGAAGCAGGTGCGTGTGCCAACTGCGTAATCTGTGGCGTGCGAAAAGGATTTGGGAGCACAGTTGTGAACATCTCCGTTGTACCCGTGAGCGAGTGTGACAGACCGATGGGGCTGTTTGTCACAGTCTGGGGGTGCACGGTCTGTGAGGCCCAGGAACAGGTGCCTGATTTGTGGCGTCGTGGTGAGAAAAGGAAGCCCCCCCCGCAGGCTGGAGGGGCCGTGGGCACACAATTCTGAGTGTCTCTGTTGTCGCTAGCAGTGCATGTGCGAGAGTGTGTGTGTGGGGGGGGAGGGAGGGAGGGAGAGAGAGAGAGAGAGAGAGAGAGAGAGAGAGAGAGAGGAAGCTGTTGATCACAGTCTAGAGATACTGCGCACCACCAGATGTCTGAGGCTTTGTTGAATGTGTGCCAATGTGTGATTGATTGTGCCTTATCTCATTTGTTACTGTGGCAACGGGCTCCTCTAGAGCAGGAGATGTGATGGCTACTCTGGGAAACTGAACCTGTTAAGGATGAGACTTGGTTCTGTACAACAGCCCGTCAAAGTGTTGATGGGAGGCTAAAGGAATAACAAATGAAAGGCCCGGAGTGCAGCCTGGGACATAGTGAGTGCGGTGTAGGTAGGGTCTGGCCTTTGTTGTAGTTCTGGGAGTGCGGGTTTTGTGCTTGCTGTTGACCTGTGTCCAGGTAGGATTGTGTGGAATCCGAGAAGAATTTGTGTCTGCTTTGGAATTTGGCCATCTTCCACCTCCAGCAGATGTTCTGGTCTCTCTGATTGGAGCACTGGTGCATCCCCCACCCCTTCTACCCCTAGGCAAGCATTTGCCTTCTTGGTGTCTGCCCAAGTATGGTTCTGAAGCCTACCCTGACCTGCGGAACCTGTTGTGTGTCTTCCTAATCAGGGTATCTGGAGGGAGATAAATGGAGGTGGTGGGGGTAGGCGCAGAGGGCCTGGGGCCAGCCACCTTTATCCAGTAGCACATTGGGTGGACAGTCACAGAACCCTTTTGGAGTGACCTTGTTGAGTCTCCTCAGGCATCATCAACAAACCCCTCATTTCATCCCAGCCATGTTTTTTCAGCATTGATCACTGACAGAAGAAGCAACCATTCATTGGGTCTATAACCTGAAAGGAAAGAACAGAAGATAATGTTGCTGCTGTAACAAATTGCCCTCAGGTTTAATGGTTTCAAAGCTTTATGCATACTCAGTATTTATTAATCTTTTAAATAATCAAACCAGTAATTATTACTATTACTCCTTAACTACTGCCTGTCCCACAAAGAGAGAAGCATAATAAATCTAGCTTCCTGAGAAGATGGCTTCCCATAAATAGTATAGATCATCTTGAAATTCTTGTTTAGCATCAAAACTTAGCCAAGCCTAGCTTTCGTTCCACTTACCTCCCTTCACCGTTTGTAGAGGGAAGTGTTCATGCTTCCAGTTTCAGCTCCTTCTGTGTCTTCCATAGACACATCACAGAAAGAGTGTTGCAAAAACAAACAAATAAAGATCTGCACAGATCTGCTCTTAATAGCACCAGGTGTGAGGATGGCATTCTTTGAGGGTGTTTAGGGGTAAACTGTCATCAGACCTAAACTTATTTTTAAGTGACTCCATTTTTTTTTAAGGATGTGGGACACGTTACTATTCAGTAAAGAGTTAGACTATTTTCTTTTTCTCCAGATCTCCTGCTTTCCCAGTAGGGGATTAGTTTGTCCCTGTTTCTGCTCTCTTGGAAGGCACACGTTTTAGAGGCTGTGGGATGAGGGAGTGCTCGCCCTGCTGTCTCTTTACAGTGTCCTGTCAGCACAGGGAGATGGAATCCCACTTCTGTCAGCACACACAAGCATATTCAGGATGGATTAGTGGTCAGTCCACAGGTGTGGAGTCTCTGCTCTTGTTTTTGAGACAGGGTCTCATGAATCCAGGGCTGGCTCCAGCTTGCTGTGTAGCCCAGGAAGTGTTGCCTCTACCTCCCAGTGCTGGGAAGCTGCCACCACACCCAGTTCACGTGGTGCTGGAAACAGTTTTTTTTTTTTTTTTTTTGCATGCTAGGCAAGTCCTCTCCCTCCTGAGCAGCATCCACATCCCAGTCAAGATCCCTGCTCTTGATCCTACACGGAGCATGCACTTGTATGTGGGTTTGTGATTTTAACTAAGTAAACAGTGATCAGCCAGCGCTCTGCTGTGGATAGAGCTTAGTCCTGGAGCGCTTGCCTAGCATGCACAAGGCTCTAGTTTCAGTCTGCAGCACTGCAAAGGAAGTAATTATATAGATGGGGAAATAATAAGAGTTCTGAATAAAAAAGAACAGTGCAATAATGTATCATATGTAATATATGGAGCACTGTCTGAAAACATAAGAGGCATATAAACTTAAATATTCCAGTAGCCACATTCTTAAAAAGACATAAATTTATTATTAATATTAGTTACAACTTGTTTGCCTTAGTGCATCTATAGCAATTTTCATTGTAGATATGTACTAATACATCTAAACCAATTTTCATTGCAGATAAAAATTGTGCTTACATTACTCTGTGCTTACATTTCATAAACCTTGCCTTGGAAAAATGGTTACACCAAGTTAGTGCAAATATACATGTGAGTTTTATTGTAATTAATCCAATACCAGTCTTGCCTTCTCTATGGCTACCAAAGCAGTTTATATGCAATGCTGCCACCTCCAAATTTTGTTACAGAGTCTGGTTAGTCTCTCTGCTCAGCTCCTCTCACCTTTCCCCTAGTAATATCTTATCACAGAAGCCACTCTGCGCCACCTTCACGATCTGGTTCCACCAGCCTTTCTCACCTCACTCTGCCTTAGCACCCGGCCTTCTATCCCTCTAGACATCAAGCCTGTCTAGCACAGTACCTTGGCTCTACCCTGTGCCCTGTGGCTCACATGTTCACATTCAGACCTCAGTTCACTGTTGCCTGCTCGGAGAGGCCTTTCCTGACTACCGCGTCACTTGGTCCCCTATCCTAGTCCTCCTTTCACCCCCCAGGGTATGTATGCGCTGTCACGCCCAGTTTCTGTTACTGCAGCTGTGGAGCCCAAGGCTAAGTGCCTGCTGGTCCATATCTCTCCAGCAGCTGAGCCACCAGCCCCAGCACCTGCTTTTTGTTAGGCAGCTTCTCTGGGTGTAGTAGCTCTGAGTAGGGCAGTGAACAGAAGAGTCAGGATCCCTGCTCTTGACCTAAGTCACTACGTGCCGTGTGGACTTGTTTTCCTTGCCTGAACAAATGGTACACGGGAGCACGTACCTTCCTGCTTTAACTTTCATGGCAGGGCCTGACACCAGCAGCCACCAGTCAGAAGAAGGGCTGGGTGTCTGCATAGTCTTCATCTGTGTCCTGATCAGGAGCCTGCTGTGATTGTAAAGACGGAGTGTTGTGTGATTCCCTCCTTGCCCCTTCCCAATCCTGAGAGCAGGACACACACACACATACATACACATACACAAACCACCACACACATACACAAGCTAAGAGTGGGACACACAAACACACATGCACACACACAAACCACCACACACACATACACACCCTAAGAGGGGGATACACATATACACACAAACCACACACACATGCACACACACAAACCACCATACATACAAATCCTAAGAGGGGGGATACACATACACACAAATGCACACACACAAACCACCACACATACACACCCTAAGAGGGGGATACACATACACACACATGCACACATACAAACCACCACACATACACACCCTAAGAGGGGATACACATATACACACAAACCACACACATACACACCCTAAGAGTGGGACACACACACACTCACGATGGATGGACAGACGGACAGACTTGTTCCCACCTTTGCCTATGGAGAGGGGACTGGGGACTGGGAACTTCGGGTTCACTCCAAAGCCGTTGAGCTTCGTGATCTCTCTTTTCTGCCAGCACTCTGCCTCAGCCTCTGAATGTGGATCATCAAAGTCGGGGGGAAAAGATGCCTGCAGCACGAGGGAAATCAAAGTCCAAGGTGAGTGGTGACCCCTCCCATGTGCTCCAGTCTGTCTATAAGATGTGGCCCATTTGTTTGCTTTCTGGAGATTTCCTGCCTGAGGGAGATGGATGCGGCACCTGGTGGTCCTCCCGTTTCTATGGAGATGGGACCTGAGAAGTAACCAGCACTCAGAAAGCTGCGGTGGGTCCCATTTCCTTTCCTCTGTGTTCACAATAGACCGTTCATGGTCCATTCAGCATCCGCAGGGGCTCTGCAGGACTCAGCGTTGCCCTCCCCAGAAAGAATATGAGAGCTCTGTAGTTTCTTTGGCTGGGGATGAGTACCCAGGTGGGACCCACTCAGCCGAAGGGGTAGGTGCGTATGTGCCAGATTAATCCAGTTGTATCACTTTGTTGTTTCTTGTAAAACCAATACTCACATGGAAGAAGTGTGCCTGGTTAAGGTACAAGAATGAGAAGTATAATTTGGAAACGAGAAAGTGGGGTGCACAAGTCTTTTGACTGACCTGCTTCACCACTGGAGATGACCAGATGAGCGTCACAGCAACTCAAGGGCAGTTTCTATAATTTCCAGCCGGGCAGTGGTGGCGCACGCCTTTAACCCCAGCAGAGTCACATGGATCTCTGTGACTTCAAGGCCAGCCTGGTTTACAGAGTTCCAGGACAGCCAGGGCTACACAGAGAAACCCTGTCTGGGGACGTTGCTCAGATTGCTTGACTAGGATGCATAAACCCTGAGCTCGATCCCCCGCACCCCTCCCATAAATAGAGTGAGGCGGAGCATGCCTGTAATTCAGTACTCAGGGGATAGAGACAGGAAGATGGAGTCATCTTTGGCTACATAGTGAGTCCAGGCTAGCCTTGGATACCTGAGGCCCCGTCTCACGCTAACAAAACACATTTCCCTCAGTTACATGTGCCTGTTCTCTCTCGCTGCCCCAATAACTATACATCAAAATACATTCCCTGTCGTTTCTGACTTGGTCAGGGTTCAGCCACAACACGGAGTGGCTGGGTCTTCTGCTTCGGTTTCCCAGAACCAAAATCAAATTGTTGACTAACTGTATTTTCATTAGGGGCTTAGATTCTCTTGGGTATGTTTGTATTAACAAAATTCGGTTCATTTTTACATTTTGCACATTCCTCCCCTCCCCTATTTTCATGGGAGCAGTAGTCAAGCAACCCAGAGCAAGACCTAGGTAGTCTGTGTAAGGGTTTCCAGAGCTGAGGAGGATGACAGCAAGTGCTTGCCATTCAATCAGGATCCAGACTTAAAAAGCAAGGTGCTGGCCAGCGAGATGGCTCAGCAGGTAAGGGTCACCTGAGGTTGATTCTCAGGACCCACATTACGGATGGAGAGAACCAACTTGCCCTCCATGTTGTCCTCGGAGACCCACCTGCACCATGGCACACCCCCTGCCTCTCCAAGGACACACATAAAGGCCAGATTGAACAGTGTGCATCTGTAATCCCACAGCTGGGGAGGTAGAGAGAGGGGGCTCACTGTCTGACCATTGTCAGAACTGGTGAGCGCCAGGTTCAGTGAGAGGCCCTGCTTTGAAAGGCAAGGTGGAGAGAAGCTGAGGAAGATGCTGATTGCCGGCCTCTGTTCTCTGTGTACGTGAGCATATGTGCACCCTCACACATGCGTACACACAAGTGAGCATGTGCATACATCCCCAGACACTCACACATCTTCCTTTGCTGCCATGAGCCAGGGACAACCTGATTAAAGAGTGTTTGGGTTTGTTTATTTTGAAGGAGCCAGACTATGTGATTGCACCCTTGATTTAGTAAATGTGTGAACTGCAGTAGTTTACCTCATCTCTCGAGGCCTTAGTCTCCCCATTTGTAGCACTGCTATGATCCTCTTGGCAATGGTTCACAACCACTAAGGGTGAATACCGAGTGAACCAGATACTTAGAGAAAAAAAAAATGCCTTAACTATAAAAACCAGAAAAACCAAATTCCTCTGTTATTTTATTTATTATTTTGTAAAGAGTTATTCATTTATATGTATATAGCGTTCTGCTTGCTGGCAGGCGAGGAAAGGGCGCCAGATCTCATTATAGATGGTTGTGAGCCACCATGTGGTTGCTGGGAATTGAACTCAGGAAGAATAGCCAGTGCTCTTAACTGCTGAGCCATCTCTCCAGTCCGGTCCTCTGATTTTGAATGCATGCAGCATAATTAAATTTATTTCGTACCTCTGCCTCTTTGGTCGCAGAGCTCCTGTCATGACGTGTCTCACGTATTTGCTGTTTTCTCTATCGCGCAGAGGGAACTTTTTTGTTCTAATATTTTTATTGTTTTTATTGAACTATATATTTTTCTCCACTCCCCTCCCTTATTTTACCCTCCCCTTCTACCCTCTACCATGGTCCCTATGTTCCCAATTTACTCAGGAGATCTTATCTTTTGCAGAAGGAATTTTTGAAGCTCGTGGTTGAATAGACATAACTTTATTCATTTCAGGCATCGGTGACATTTGGGGACATAGCCATCTACTTCTCACGGGAGGAATGGGAATGGCTGAGTCCCACTCAGAAGGATTTGTACGAAGATGTCATGCTGGAGAACTATCAGAATCTGGTCTCTCTTGGTAAGGTGTCATGCTCCCCTCTCTCACCCTTTCAGTAATCAATCCATAACCTACCTGTGAAGGGCATGTGTCAGTCGGTCTGCTCAGGAAAAGGGAAGCCACTTAATTTGTACGCATCTCTTTTTAATGACTCTGTGTGTGTGTGTGTGTGTGTCTGCCTAGGTCTCCATCTAAATTATACAGTTGGTTGATTTTTACTGTAATCACAGAATTAGACATCAGTTACCATGGTCAATTTTAGGACTTTAGAGTTTTCATTACTCTCCAAAGAAACCCTGTAATCAAGAGCAATTCATTTCCAATGCCCATGTAGCCCTCGAGAGTGGGCAATCCCTAGCTCTCATCTGTCTCTTTGGATTTGCCAGTCTGAGCCTGTGTGCAAATGGGATTATAAACACACAGCCTTTTCTCTCTTAGCGTAATGTTTGAGGTTCACCCCTGTTTCAGCACATATCAGTACTTTGTTCTGGTTCATTACTGAGTAATTACATTGTCTGGCTAGATGTCTTTGTCTCATTTATCTTTTATTAACAGGTGGGTATTTGGGTTGTTGTACTTTTAATGAATTGCTGATGTGGGCAGTCATGAACAGGTTTTTGGATTTTTTTTTTGTTTTTTGTTTTTCAAGACAAGGTTTCTCTGTGTAACAGCTCTGGCTGGCCTGGAACTCACTCTGTAGATCAGGCAGGCCTTGAGCTCACAGAGATCCTCCTGCCTCTGCCTCCCAGATTAAAGTCATGCACTACCACTACCTAGCTTCATGAACAGGATTGGGGGTGTATATTTTTATTTCTCTTGGCTATAAATTTATGAATGGAATTGGTGGGTCATTTATAAACCACACTTTCTTATAATTTGTATATTTTATTTTACGTGTACGAGTGTTTTGCCTGCGTGTTTGTATGTATGTACACCATGTGCCTGCCTGATGCCTGTGGAGGCCAGAAGAAGGCATCAGATCTCCTAGGTCTGACTTGAACATCTGAAACCTCAAAGCCTATTCCCCCTCCCCAGTGACACATTTCCTCCACACCTAATAGTGCCTTTCCCTGTGGATCTATTAAGGGCCATTTCTATTCAAACCACCACAAACTCTGACTGGCAAATCTGGCAAAGGGATATTTAGATTGCAGAGCTTGGGGCCATGTAAGATCAAATTCTTTCACTTTTTAAATCCTTAATGGGTCCAGGTTGCTGTTTTTTGGTTATTTGTGTGTGTGTGTGTGTGTGTGCATGTGCATATGTGAAAGTTAATTTCTTATATAGAAATTATTGTATATAACTACATTATTTGCTTCTTTAATCCTTTTTAAAATTAGTTGTTTATTTTTATTTTATGTCCATTGATATTTTGCCTGCATGTATGTCTGTGTGAGGGTATCGGGTCCTGGAGTTACAGACAATTGTGTGCTGCCATGTGGGTGCTGGGGATTGAACCTGGGACCTCTGGATAAGCAGCCAGTACTTATCACCACTGAGCCATTTCTCCAGTGCTTATTTCTTGCTTTTGTACACTTTTGGCCTCAAAGCCTTGAGTGGAGGCACAGCATAACAATGGGTCACAGAATGGTGGCGGTTTAGAGTGAGCTGAAGGATGATCACTTACAACCTTGTCCCAAGAGCATTTGACCCTATGTTCAGAAAAGTAATTTATTCTGTAGAGTTAGTGTCTTAGGGCTTCAATTGCTGTAAAGAGACACCATGACCCCGGCAACTCTTAGAAAGAAAAGCATTTAATTGGGGCTGGCTGAGAGAGAGTTCATAGGTTTAGTCCATTATCATCTTGACGGGAAACATGGTGGCTGGAGAGGTAGCTTAGAGTTCTACATCTGGGTGGGCAGGCAGCAGGAAGAGAGAGAGTGCCACTGGCATGTCGTGGGCATCTGAAACCTCAAAGCCCCTTCCCCAGTGACACACTTCCTCCAACAAGTCCACACCTCCTAATAGTGCCACTTCCAAAGGGCTATGGGGGCCATTTTCATGTAAACCACCACAGTTAGTTTAAACGCTATTGTATAAAACTCAGTTTTCCTCTTCTCCTTATAACATTTTTAAGCCATCTCTCACATTTAACCTTCAGCACAGAATAGTCTGACACCAGAGGGGTGGAGGTTATTCCAGCACCAAACAATTCTTACTTAGATATTGGACAGACTTTGCAATTCTGACACTACTTACCTGGGTCAGTGTCGGAGCCAAAGATTAGTTATAATGGGATCTGATTCCCTCTTCTGATGTGTGTCAAGACAGGTCACTCATATACATAAAATAACTAAATATTAGAAAGAAAGAAAGAAAGAAAGAAAGAAAGAAAGAAAAGGGGAATCAGGAGAGATTCAGGGGAAAGAGTGCAGAATGCCTTCTCTAGGAATGGTGCTCCCCACATGTTCAGCGACCTCTGTGCTCTCTGAACTCCTGCTTTGGGCTTATAAAGACCTCATTGCATCGGTTTGATTGGTCAGTGTCTCACTAGCCCTCTTGTGAGGTTAGGGGACTGGATGGAGGTTCAAGCTTGAATCACTGTTGGTTTGTTGATTTCTCTGGCCCAACCTGAAAAGCTCCCCTGTGCACTTGCTATCATTAAGATATGAGAGACCCTAGAAATCACCATGTCTACCTTCTTCCCTGAAATGAAATAAATGAAATTTATGTCCTGACAATGCTGAAGCATGCATGGGCAGCCCATATATGGAGGTTCTATGGAACCTGTCCATATTGGGTTCATGGTCTAAGTTGATGAGGACGACTGACCAGGTCTCTTTCTCAAGAGGGCACCAGATCTCATTAAAGATGGCTGTGAGCCACATTGTGGTTGCTGGGAATTGAACTCAAGACCTTTGGAAGAGCAGGCAGTGCTCTTAACTGCTGAGCCATCTCTCCACCTTCTTCCCTACCCTACCTCCACTCTTCAGCTACCGCTCACATTCTGTGTATTTCCATTGTAATGACAAACCCGCATTTTATTGACACAGGGCATGGCTCCTATTTCAGTGGTGCCCACGTAATGACCACTTTCTTTATTTGTCCCGTGTCCAGGTCTTGCCTGCCGGAGGCCAAATATCATCACCTTGTTGGAGAAAGGGAAAGCACCATGGATGGTGGAGCCATCAAGACGGCGCCGCGGCCCTGGTGAGTGGCTGAGGACCAAGGCCTAGGTCTTATCCTTCAAGTTGCAGAAGGATGTACGAGTAGTACATTTACTGGGTTGTCTGTAAACCACAGAATATGTCATACACGGTCCTGAGAGTTGGTAATTCTAAGAGGAAGACTGTAGTAGAAGTAGTATCTGGTGACAACCTACTTCCTTCTTATTGTATCGTCATAGGGCCAGAAGGGTGAGGGAACACTATAAGGACACTAATCCTCGCCTGAGGGCTTCAACCCCAAAACCTGATTGAGTTCCAAGAGCCTTTACCCGGTATCCTAGTAGAGAAGTGGGCATTCTGCCTGGGATAGTTGTTACTCTTCAGAGGCCAGCCTCTACCACCTGAAGAAACTCAGCTCCAGCTTGAACCCCTCCCTAGGGCAGAGAGTTAAGGAGCCATTCTGTGCTGTGGTCTTTGTAGCGCCTAAAGTATGTCTTAGCCAGTGCCAGGAACCTTCCATGCTTTTCATCAGATATACAACGTAAATCCTGTGATATAAAACTTTCTGCTACTCCTTGAAATATTATAAAAGTCAGATATTTTCTGGGTTTGAGAGAGTTCTCTAAAGATCGCTCTGGGTACTTCTCTGAAGAGGCCCCTCTGGCCTCCTCCCAGCCACACATCTCATGGTTCTTGTCTCGGAGGCTTTCATTGTGTGAGAGTGCTCTCCCTCCTTCCTCCCTCCTCCCATCTTCTCACCCTGTCTCCTACTCTCACTTGAAAAGAAGATCCTCTCCAGGTAAAACCTCTTCTTCCATTTAAGACCCCAAATGATGTTTGGTTCTCACATACACTGAACCATTTACTATCCCACACTCTTCAGGCCTTGAGGTCTGATTGTGATCTTGAGACTCTCCTAATAAACTTTACTTCATAGTGGTGTGTGCCTTGAATCTGTATTCAACAGTCACGAGGGCGCTTCTTCTTTGAGATGTTACCTGAGAGCTTGCCACTACGCATGACAAAGCCTCAGGCCTGTGCAAAGAGCTCAGGTATAAAACCTTAGGGCGAGAATAACAAATGTTCATTTAGTCTCTGTTTGGTGTCAGGTACGCTTTGAGGTCATTTCCTCCCAGCAGGCTGTAGTGGGTGGATAAATTAGTACCGTGGCATCATAAGTGAACGGGGCACTGCCATCTAGAGAGGTCCTGTGACTTGATAGACCCAGAATCAGAGGTCAGTCTGCCTTTGTACCCAGAAATTCAGGTCTTCATCCTCCATGCCTCTGACACCCCATGTCTGTGCTTTCTCATTTGTGATCAGAAGGGATATCGGCTGGTCTCTGGTGACAACACTCTTGATAATGCTCAGATTTGAATGATTCTGTTATTTCTTAAAAAGTGTTCACCGTGCCAGGCATGGTGGTGTACGCCTTTAATCCCAGGACTCGGGAGGCAGAGGCAGGCGGATCTCTGTGAGTTTGAGGCCAGCCTGGTCTATAGAGGGAGTTCCAGGACAGCAGTGCTATTACACAGCAAAACCCCGTCTCCCAAACAAAACAAAACCAAACCAAAATGTTCATCTCTTCTGTAACGTTTCATTTTGGCTGCTAGTCAGTGACTTCCCTCGGCAGATAAATTCCTCTTTGGCTGTCCCAGGTAGACATCATTTAGTTTGAGTCTTTGAGCTAGGTACAAACCAGAGAGAAAGGCCACTGATGCGCAGCCTTTAGTGATTGAGAGCGTCTAAGTGTGTTTTATCACTTCTCAGTCACTAACAGATACTGAGTGCAGCATAAAGAGAAGTTAATTTGGTTCATGATTTTGAAAGGTTCAGTGCAGGGTGGACTGGATCCATTGTGTTTAGGCCCAAGAAGAGGCATAGTGGTGGGAATATGGAGCAAGGATGGTTCAGTCACATGATTGCCAGGAGGGGTCTGGGGACAAGGTGTATCTTTTCCAGACACACCTTCTGTAACATACTTCCTCCACCTAGGTCCAACTTTTTTTGTTTATTTGTTTCTTTGTTTTTTGAGACAGGGTTTCTCTGTGGATTTGGGGCCTGTCTTGGAACTAGCACTTGTAGACCAGGCTGGCCTGGAACTCATAGAGATCTACCTGTCTCTGCCTTCTGAGTGCTGGAATTAAAGGCGTGCGCACCACCGCTCAGCTAGGTGCAGCTCTTCTTACTCTCTACCACCTCTCAATAATGCCAGCATATTAGGAATCTATCAAGGGATTAATCTACCAATGAAAGCTTATGGGCCCTTATTGTCTAATCCCCTGTTAGCAATTAGACCCACCAGCTAAGGATCAAAGTCTTCAATACACAAGCCCTTCTGGGGAATGTTTTCATGTCCAAACCCCAGGAAGTTATGTAATACAAAGAAGCCAGAGCAATACCAACCTGTCAGGCACAGGTTGTGCACAGGTTGTGGTGCAGCGGTGCCAGGAAGGTGATGAAGGTAACCAGACACTCTCTGATTGGGTTTGAGCCCTGTTCCCCTGGGGGGAGTTTATGTCTTGTACTATAATCTTGCTCAAGAGTTTATGGCTCAAAAGTCAAGGACTCTGGGGAATGGGGACAGCTACTACTATTTTTTCTTTAAGAGAAGATGTCAGCACAATGTAAATCGAAGGTCCTATCTTCATTTTCCATCTTCATCTTGACACGAGAAGAAATGTTTTTATATGACATAATGCTGTTTTAAGTCACAGATGAAATTTAGCCATGTTACATATGGTTCAGAAAAAGCAAAAGTTAACAACTAAGGCTACCTAGTTGTCGATAAGTAATTTTTACAAAAGTGATGGTCATGGCTGTGCACAGTTTGTATAGTTTGCTTTTGTCATGTTGTATTTCGTTTCCATTTGGATTCTAATTTCTTATTAATAGGAGTGCAGTTATGTAAGTTGTTCATTTTAGTTTTTTCCCCCTTTGTTGTTTTGAGTCATAGAAGTATAACATGAGGGCCTGCTTGTGGGCCCCTCCAGTCCTGCCCAGTTCCCACAGCTGGTAAGTCCCAAAGAAATTCACACAGAGAGTCTATATTAATGATAAACTGGTTGGCCCATTAGCTCAGGCTTTGTATTAGCTATTATAACTTATATTAGCCCATTATTCTAGTATATGCTAGCAACATGGCTCAGTACCTTTTTCAGCGGGGCAGGTCACATCCTGCTTCTTCCATGGTCTGGGCAGGACTGGGGGGTGGGGGGTGGAAGCTTCCTTCTTCCCAGAATACTCCTGTTCTCTCTGCCCCACCTCTACTTCCTGTCTGGTTTTCCCGCCTATACTTCCTGCCTGGCTATTGGCCAATCAGCGTTTATTTAAAACATAATTGACAGAATATAGAACTGTCCCACACCACTTAGAAGTGTGACTAGATTCAAGGGTTATTCTCTAGAGATCTCTGAGTTGCTTTCCTGTTGCAGAGTTGCCAGGAAACCACCAACTGCAGCAGCCTCTCTAGGGCTGGATCCCAGCTGCCTCTCTAGGGCTGGGTCCCAGCTGCCTCTCTAGGGCTGGATCCCCAGCTGCCTCTCTAGGGCTGGATCCCCAGCTGCCTCTCTAGGGCTGGATCCCAGCTGCCTCTCTAGGGCTGGATCCCCAGCTGCCTCTCTAGGGCTGGATCCCAGCTGCCTCTCTAGGGCTGGATCCCAGCTGCCTCTCTAGGGCTGGATCCCCAGCTGCCTCTCTAGGGCTGGATCCCCAGCTGCCTCTCTAGGGATGGATTCTCAGCAGCCTCTCTAGGGATGGATCCTCAGCTGCCTCTCTAGGGATGGATTCTCAGCAGCCTCCCTAGGGATGGATCCCAGCAGCCTCTCTAGGATGGAATCTCAGCAGCCTTTCTAGGGCTGGATCCCAGCTGCCTCTCTAGGGATGGAATCTCATCAGCCTCTCTAGGATGGAATCCCAGCAGCCTCTCTAGGGATGGATTCTCAGCTGCCTGTCTAGGGATGGATTCTCAGCAGCCTCTCTAGGGATGGATTCTCAGCAGCCTCTCTAGGGATGGATTCTCAGCTGCTGTCCTAGTTGCTGGAGGAGTGAGCACAACCCCCGTGACTCCCAAAAACCTGTACCCCACGCCTCTGGGTCTCAGTTCCTTGACTAGTCCCTTTGACAGTTTAGTGTTTTTCCTTTCACTGCACTACAGTATTTGTCAGCCTTGCTAACACTGCCACCCTTTAATACAGCTCCTCATGTGGTGGTTACCCCAGCTGTACAATCATTTTACTGCTGCTTCATAACTGTGATTTTGATACTGTGATGAATCCTAATGTAAATATCTGATATCTAATATGTGTCCCCTGTGAGGGGGTCATTTGGCCCCCAGAGGGTGAGACCCACAGGCTGAGAACCACAGCAGTGATGGGTCAGAGCCGAGTCTAACCAGCAAGGAGAGTTAGCAAATGAGCGCCATCTACAGAACTGCAGCGTAATGGCAGTTCAACGTTCATTTTCACTAGCTTAGAAAAAGGATGGCGCACCTTTTTCTTTCCCTGAGGGGACTGGAGATAGCTCAGTGGCAGAGCACTTGCCTAGAGTGTACAAGGCCTTGACTTAGTCAGCAGTGCCTGAGAAAATAAAGATGTTCTCAGTAAATCGATAGCAATCAGTTTATGGAGCGCTTGCTAGGTCCAGGTTCTGTGCCAAGGCCTGCAAGTTCATTATCTCTTCTATCCTCTCCAATGATTGTGGAAATCTTTGTCATCCCCATTTGACAAATGAGGATTAAGACCCAGGCGAAATACCTTGCTTAGGATCTGTGGAAGAACCAAGGGGTTCATTACAGATAGATGGCCGTGAGCCACCATGTGGTTGCTGGGAATTGAACTCAGGACCTCTGGAAGAGCAGCCAATGCTCTTAACTGCTGAGCCATCTCTCCAGCCCTTCTGTTACTTTTCCTAATTCCTCCTTTTACCAGAGTGTAATTCTGGCATCCTGTTCTCCTGTTAGTAGTTGTGATAGTTATTACCAGATATTAAACAGCTGCAGGATTACAGAACTTTTCCCAGCATTCATGGAGTAGCATGTGCTTCATTGCTCCTGACTGTCCAGACTTGAGAAAGGTAAAGCGGCCCTAGTCTGTATGTTGCATAAGGCCGGGGCTATTTGTGATGATGTGTGATACTGTAATATAGTGTAGCTCGCTTCCTGTCCTAATTACTGTCCATCAGCTGTGGTAAAATGCTCTGAGAGATGCACATAAGGGGAAGTCACTGCTCCATTGCTGTGAGGAGACGCCATGAGCAAGGAAACCCATTAAAGAAAGCCTCTAACTGGAGGCTTGCCCACAGTTTCAGAGGGCCAGTCTAGTCCCTCACCAGCGGGGCAGACAGCAAACAGGCATTGAACTGGAGCAGTAGCTGAGGGCTTTCCATCTAGATCTGCAGGCATCAGGCAGAGAAAAATCTGAGCCTCCTGTGGGCTCTGGAAACCTCACAGCCTGTACCTCTACCAGAAAGGCGTCACCAACTTCTCATGGCCATGCGTCCTTGTCCCAGTCTCACTAACTGGTGGCTAAGCATTCAAATATATGAACCTTCTGGGGTCATTCTCATTCAAACAACCACAAAAGGGTTAATTTTGGTTTGTATTTTGAGTTCATCACAGAGAAGTCACAGACAGCAACTTGAGACAGCTATGAGAGCCAAGAAGTTAAATTAAGGATGGTTGTGCTTATTGAGTGTTTTCTTTTAAAGTAAACATGAATATCTGACATATACATGTATATATACACACACACATGTGCGCGCTATGTGCACAAACATAATCCTTTTTTTGAAGGATTTATTTATTTATTATGTATACAACATTCTGCTTCCATGTGTACCCACACACCAGAAGAGGGCACCAGATCTCATTACAGATGGTTGTGAGCCATCATGTGGTTGCTGGGAATTGAACTCATGACCTCTGGAAGAGCAGTCAGTGCTCTTAACCACTGAGCCATCTCTTATGTAGCCCAGGACATCACCCTGTGGAACGTCACCCACTGTTACCTAACAGTTTGCTGGGAGAGGGAGACAAACATCTACTCACCCCAGCCAGGGAACCAATGACAGATCAACATAAGGATACCACCAAAGGCCAACTTGATGGACCAGGGTGTTTTGTTGACGTTATTTGCAGAAATGACTCAAAGACGGCTACGTCATCAGAAGCCCACCCCAGAGTGTATTGTGTGACAAAGCTTTTCATGGGGAGACAACATACACACCTACTCACCCCAAATAGGGACCCCACAATAGATCAAAGTATGGATACCACCAAAGTCCAGTTTGGTGAACCACTGAGTTTTATTGGGGTTCCTTACAGGACTGTGGGTCAGGGGTTACTTACAGGAGCAGACATATGACTCAGAGCCAGCTGCATCACCAAGGCCCATCCCGCATAGGTGACACCTCACAAAAACTAGCAAACTTGGAGCACATCACACAGCCTACAGGCCGCTCAACAGGTGGGAGCGTGTCCTTTCCAAGTGACTGTTAGTACATTCGTGTTCTCAGGGTTCGGTATTCAAGAATGTGCTTTTAGGATTTATAACTTTATAGAGGTATTCACTATGAGTATAATCCAATTTTTCATAACTTTATCAAGTTTGATGTTACCATAATCCAGTTTTAGAGGTTTTCATCACACGGGTAACATCTCTTACTCATTTACAGTTAATTTCTATTTCCACTTTTAATCCCAAGTAACCACACCTTTTAATTCCCTTTTATGAATTTCACATAGTGAAATACATTTAACTAATGAACAGTCTATGGAGTTAAATGTATATGTTATAAAATATATTACATATATAAAAGTGATTTATTCTCTTTCAAACTTCAATGTTTCCTGAATTCCAGTTACTAAATATTTCTGGAAAGCCCTGTCCTATGTCTGTTTCCTGTTGCTGTGATTAATACCCAGAAAACAGCATCTTAGGAGAGAAAGGGTTTATTGGTTCGCAGTTCTAGGTTACAGTCCAAGCAACTAGCTGCTTTAGGTCCACTGCTAAGAGCTGAGAAATGTGTTAATGCATGCATTGCACAGCTGGCTTCCTTCTTTTTATTCTGTGTGGAACCCAAACCCAGGGATGGTGCTGCCCACAGTAGGCAAAGGTAATTACGACATTCTCAGATGTTCTTCTTCTGGGGGTTCTGGATTGTGTCACACTGATGATTCAAAGTAATCACCACAAAGCAAGAAGGCCATTAATAAAGAAATCTCTAAAATTTGAGGCCAACCTGGTCACAAAGTGAGTTTCAGGACAGCCAAGACTGTTACATGAGAAACCCTGTCTCAGAAAACAGACAAAAGTAGTCAGCACAAGACTTAGTACAGTAGTGGGGTCTAGAGAAAGACACATTGTTCTCTCCTCTTAGCATTGTGCTGTTATAACCACTAATTATAATGACTCCTTTTTCTTCAGCACAGGAAACTAATTCTAACTTCCTGGTATATTTCAGAATCAGCGTCTAAGTGTGAGACCAAGAAGTTACCACCAAGTCAATGTAACAAATCTGTGCAAAGTATTCATCAGAAACCAGTTTCTTCACAACAAAAGGTCACCACCGGGAGGACAAAACAAAACAAAAATTCATTTGTAAGAAAGCCCAAGAAAGGACATTCAGGCAAGAAATCTTTAAAGTGTAATAATTGTGGAAAAACCTTTTTTCGAAGTCTGTCTTTTAAACTTCATCAAGCCTTTCACACTGGAGAGAGGTCTTACGGATGCAGTAGCTGTAGACAAGTTTTCAGACAGATCTTCTCCCTCATTCTTCATCAGAGAGTTCACAGTCGGGAGAAAAGCTACGAATGTGATAAATGTGGGGAAAAGTTTCATAAAAAATTAACTCTTCTGATACATAGGAGGATTCATAATCGAAAGGAAAATTTTAACCATGAGAAGGCTCCAGGTTCATGCCCACATCTCAGTGTACCCCATAATAATCACATGGTTGAGAGTATTCACCAGTGCAGAAAATGCGGGAAAGCCTTCAGCCGAATGTCATCCTTTATACTTCATAAGAAAATTCACAGTAGAAAGAAAATACAAAAGTGTAGTAAATATGGGAGAGACTTCAAAAAGAAGACAGTCCTTGTAAATAAAAGAATTTGTGCCGGAAAGAAAACTCATGGAAAAGGGAAGGCCTTACACCAGAGTCCCCAGCAGAGACCTTGGCATTTAGAGCATCCTTTTACATGTAGGAAATGTGGGAAGTCCTTCAGTAGGATCTCACCCTTAATGCTTCACCAGAGATTTCACACTTCAGGGAAACCCTACAAATGTGATAAGTGTCAGAAAGACTTCAGACGCCTTTCAACCCTTATTCTGCACCTGAGAACTCATAACGGGGAGAAGCGGTTTAAGTGCAATAAATGTGAGAAGGTCTGCCATCGCTATTCATCCCTTATTCAACACCAGAAGATTCATAAAAGGAAAAAGAAACTCATCGAATGCAAGGAATGTGGAAAGATGTTTTGTGGCATTAAAAACCTTAAAGTCCATCTGAACATTCATTCAGAAGAGAAGCCTTTCAAATGCAATAAATGTAGCAAAGTTTTTGGCCGCCAGTCATTTCTTACTGAACATCAAAGAATCCACACTGGAGAAAAGCCCTATCAGTGTGAAGAATGTGGGAAAGCGTTCAGCCACCGGATATCTCTGACCCGACATAAGAGAATCCACAGTGAAGACAGACCTTATGAATGTGACCAGTGTGGGAAAGCCTTCAGCCAGGGCGCTCATCTTGCCCAGCATGAGAGAATTCACACTGGAGAGAAGCCCTACGCATGCAAGACATGCAAGAAGTCCTTTACTCAGCGCATATCCCTCATTCTGCACGAAAGAAGTCACACTGGGGAGAAGCCCTACGAATGTAACGAGTGTGGGAAGGCCTTCAGTAGCGGCTCGGACCTTATACGGCATCAGAGAAGTCATTCTCTGGAGAAACCGTACGAATGTAGCAAATGTGGTAAGGCGTATAGTCGGAGCTCATCTCTGATTCGACATCAGAGCACACATTCAGAGGAAAAGTCCTGACGTTGCTGCTAACTACAAAAGCTGGAAAGGATGTCAAAGAAGTGTTCAGAGGCATGGAGAATGTGCGTGAGTGTTCTCGACTTACGATGTATGTCCTGATAAACTCACCATAAGTTGAAACATTTAAAACAGAACTGTATTTAGCATAGCTACCCTACCAAATGTGATTGTTTAGCAGCGCAGTATAACGTGGAGTTCAGTTGTTCTCAGCTGATCCTGCTGCCCAGCAACTTGAGAGCAATCATACTGCTTATTGCTCATCTTCAGCCTAGCAAAAGACCACAATTTCTAGCCTAATGGATATTGCTTCTGTGCCATCACAATGCTGAAAAATCCTACATCAGAAATCATTAATTGGAGGGAGGGAACTATCTGCCTATAAAATGTTTTGTGCCTTTGGGGCCATTTTATGATATCCTCCCCTTGAAAGCCAAAGCACAAAAGTAGTTGGCGGACTTTGAACTGAAGATCTGAAATCAGCTGAGGTACGCTCAGGATACTGGCCCAGGGTTTTTCAGTTGCTATTTTATTTCCAGTGTAGTTTTGAGGACAGTTCACTGGATTTATACAATCAAATGGAACTGTGAGTCCATCTTTCTCTAGATGGTGCTTTGAGCCCAAGTTGAGGTCCCAGGAGAATGGAGTGTTGAGTCTGTTCTCAGAACTGTATGTAAAGACTAACAGGCAAAACAGGAAACAGCTGGACTGTGGTAGTACACACCTTTAATCCCAGCACTCAGGAGGCAGAGGCAGGCGGATCTCTATGATTTTGAGGCCCAGCCTGGTCTACAGAGCGAGTTCCAGGACAGGCTCCAAAGCTACACAGAGAAACCTAGTCTTGAAAAACCAAAAACGAAGACCTGGATAGAGGTGGGCAGTCCTTGGGCTTCCCACAGGTCAGGGAACCCTGATTGCTCTTCGAGCAGATGAGGGGGGGGGGACTTGATCGGGGGAGGGGGAGGGAAATGGGAAGCAGTGGTGGGGACGAGGCAGAAATCCTTAATAAATAAATAAATTAAAAAAAAAAAAAAAGAAAAACCAAAAACGAAACAGGAAACAGGGTTCCTCTTCTCCTGACAGAAATGTGTTGGGATGAGAACAGAGAAGTGTTAAAGTAGTGTTGGCAGTGGTGTGCTGCAGTCAGTAGCACACTGACTCCGTGGATGCCAAGATGCACTGGGAAAATTTAGTGTGATTAAGACAGGCTCGGGGTTGGGTGGGCAGGAGAGACTGGAGAATGGGGAACTTCAGAGCAGGGAGAAGTTATTTTTTACCTTTTTATTTGAACATAAATTGTCTATATTTATATAAATAAACAGCATTTTCATGTAATATTGCTAGTTGTTGTGCGAAAAGTAACTGTTTTTATGGCTTGAACATTTGTGTTACCCCAAAACTCATATGTTAAAGCTCTAACTCCTCAGTGTGATATTTGGAAATGAGACTAATGAAGTCATGATGTGGATGGGCCTTTTTGATAAGTGTATTGATCAGAGACACCAGAGGGCTTGATCTCTTTCTATACCGTGTGAGAACACAGACGGCCATCTGCAAACTAAGAAAAGGCCCTTACCACTGACCAGTGTGATACCCTGATGTTGGATTTCCAGCCTTTGGAGGAACTGTGAGAACCTCATTTCTCTGTAAGTCAACCAGTCTGTGATAGTGGGTTGTAGCACCTCGAGGTGATAAATTCATGGAAGTACTCCTGGGGTAGTGTACTGGCTGTTTCCCTTTGAGCTATCCAACATGTTCAGTGTATTTTTCTGCCCCTCTTTCCAGCTTGTGTACGTTGTATAAGAAATAAAGTCCGAATTCTTCTGTGTGATTCAACTGTATACAGTCAGGCTCTTTTGTATGAGTTTTCCTTGTGCAAAAGCTATTTAGGAGAACACCTGTTTCTTGTTAAGAAAAGTTTATAGTGTTTGACCAAGATGGTCTAATTTTGACCACAAGTGTTGGGGTTTGAATACGAACTGTCCACCATAGGCTCATCATCTCCAGCTGGCAGGTGACTCTGGGAAGTTTTGGTGAGGTGTTACTGGAGAAACTAGATCATGGGGGTGTGGCTGTGTCTTTGAGGGGTTGAGTCATGCCCCACCCTGTCTTTTAAAACAATTTCTTAAGAATTTAAATTTAAAATTTTATTTATACGTATAAATTTATGGTAGCAGAGGCAGACCCACAGCTAAACATTAGACCAAGCTTAGGAAACCCTGCAGAAGAGGGGGAGAAAGGCTTGTAGAAGCTGTTAGGGTCTGAGAGAAGCCCCCAAGGAAAGACCAACAGCCACGTATGCAGTAACAAGAGCACTTTATTAATTTCAATGTTGGGGTGGCACCTGGTGACCCTCAAAGCAGGTCATGAGCTCCTTTTTTAGCAGAGTTAGAGGAATTCCAGGGAGGAGGGATTAATCTGGGGCTGATTGGTGGGGAAAAAATTAGCATGGGACTGATTGATGGGAGGTCCTAGTAGTTAGGGACCTTCCAGCAGCAGGGTAGGGAACACTATCTTTAGTTATCAGGAGACTGGGGGCGCCTGCTGAGCCAGCAAAGGAGCTTTGGGGGCCTTCTGAGCCAGCAGAAGGGGGCTGTGGAGTGCCTTAGCCAGCAGAAGGGGCCCTGGGGTGCCTGCTGAGCCAGCAGAAAGGCTGTGGGGCGCCTGCTGAGCCAGCAGAAGGCGCCTGCTGATCGGTTGCGCCTAAGCTGTGGTTTTACTGAGCACAGTCTGTTGAGCTCTGTTCCATTTAGTGAACTGAAACTAAAACCTAGTCTCTATTAGGGCTACCAGGAGAGCCTGTCTTGGCTCTGCTGCCCCACCACAAGCCCTCTCAGGAGCTAGAGGGGTTGAAGTCAGAGAATCAATTGAGCAGGACACACAGGGGCTCAGAGACTGAAGCAGCAATCACAGAACCTGAATGAGTCTGTGTTCGGTCCTCTACGTGTTATGGTCGTTTAGCTTGGGGGTTTTGTGCGACCCCTAACAGTGGGAGTGGGGGGTGTCTCTGACTCTTTTGTCTGCTCTTGGGACTCTTTTCCTCCTACTGGGTTGCCTCATCCAACATGAGGTTGGCATGAGGTTTGTGCCTACTCTTTTTTTTTTAAAGGAAAGTTTTTTTAAATTAATTAATTAATTTATTTATTTATTATGTATACAATATTCTGTCTGTATGCCTGAAGGCCAGAAGAGGGCGCCAGACCTCTTTACAGATGGTTGTGAGCCACCATGTGGTTGCTGGGAATTGAACTCAGTACCTTTGGAAGAGCAGGCAATGCTTGTAACCACTGAGCCAGCTCTCCAGCCCCTGTGCCTAGTCTTATTGTAACTTGTTATGCTGGTTGCTATCCCTGGAAGGCCTGCTCTTTTCTGAAGAGAAATGGAGGCACAGTGGATCTGGAGGAGAGGGGGAGGTGGGGCTACTAGGAGGAGTGGAAGGGGAAGGGAGGGGAAGCTGCAGTCAGAATGCATTGTATGAGAGAAGAATAAAGAGTTTAAAATATTTTATATGTATGGATGTTTTGCCTGCACCATGCATATGCCTGGTGCTCTTGGAGACCAGAGGAAGGCATCCGATTCCCTGAAGCTGGAGGTCCGGTTGTGAGTCACCATGTGGATGGTGAGAATTGAACCTCTGCTCTAAACTGCTGAGCCATTTCTCCACCCCCATCTCCCCTTTCACGTCAACAAATTTAATAGTATTTTGTTACGGCAGCTGAAGCTGACTAATACATTGGGGAGCTTTCACAAGAGCCTTCTCTACCTCTCCCCTCTCCCCTCCCTCTTCTAATTACCACATGAGAGTTCTGCCCTACTATGCTGCTCACCCTACTATGATGGATAAAACCAAAATAAATCTTTCCCTGTTTTGCTCAGGTATTTTGTCTCAACAATAAACAGTCTAATACAAGTAAGAAAACAACCAAAACTTATGGAAGTTCAACTTGCAGGCAGGGTAAATGCAGCTGGCATGCTGTTTAAATGTTAAATTTTCAGATCTGTAAACAAACATAAGGTCACTGCACAGAAGAGGTCAAGAAGAGGCACATTTTTCTCTTTCCCTGTCTACCCACCTTCACCCCTGCCCAAATCTTTGTCTTCTAATCTGCCTGGAAGGCTGGCTCCAGGTCAACGGTGTCCCATTTGGGATGTGGCTCAGTGGTAACAGAGTCCGTGTACTCCACTTCGCTGTGCCAAACACTGACCGAAACAACTCAGAAAGAGTGAGTTTATTTGGCCACACTTGCAGGGCACGGTGGGTCCATCACTGAGAAGTCAGGGTAGGAACTCAGACGGCAGCAACTGGAGAAATGCTGTTTCCTAGTTCCCAGGCTCATGCTTAGCTAGCTGCCTCGTATACCTCAGGTCATCTTGCTCAGGGAATGGTGGTGCCTACTCACAGACATCAATTTCCAATTAAGACAGTCCTCCACCGACATGCTCACGGTCTGATCTGGGAAATTCCTCAGATAAGACTCCAAATGACTCTAGACTACACACCTGATCGACCTGAGTTCAATCCCTGGGGTCTACATGGAGAAAGGCGAAACAATTGCAGCAGGTTGTCCTCATACACATACAATAAAATGCAATTTTATAAAGGATATATAAGATTGAACTGCCAAAAGACACCTTAAATGCGGAAATTAAATGTATAATGGTGTGCGTGTGTAGGTGTGTGTGTGTGTGCATGTGTGTGTGTGTGTGTGTGCATATGTGTGTGTGTGGAGAGAGGGTGAGGGTGGCAGGGGTAATAGGTGGTATAAGCACTTGAAAAGCTGAAACCAAAACAAGGAATAAATGATAAAAGTTATAGAGTAATTCCTAGTTTGTGCTAAGGCCGTGGATTCAATTCTTAGCATAGAAAAGAAAAGCTATAATAAAGGGGCAATTTCCAAGAACACACACTCTTAAATGGACATAAATTCACTTACAGAGGTACAAATTAAATGACGTTAAGGAGCCAATAGAAGCAAAAGAAGAGATAGATCTGGAGCAGGTAAGCGTTTGGGATGGCTTAGCAACCAGGATCCCTGCTTGGCTTAAGCTACCCACATACCTTTTCCAAAAAAAAAAAAAGTGTTTAGCAACTTCACCTTCAAGCTACATGCATGTTACACATGCAAAACACAAACATAAGGCCCTACATTCAGATCTCCAGCACCCATGTAAGTCAGGCTTTACAGCCTGTAACTCTAGTTGTGGGAGGTGGAAACAGGTGGATCTGGGGGGCTTGCTGGTCAGACAGAATAGTTGAAAAGGTGAGCTCCAGGTTCACTGAGAGATGCTCTCAAAAAATAAAGCAGGGCGAGGCATGGTATATGCCTTTAATCCCAGAACTCAGGAGGCAGAAGTGGGGAGATACTTATGAGTTCAAAACTAGCCTGGATTACTAAATAGATAGTTCGTAGTTAACAAAACAAAACAAACAATAGGGGCCTGGAAAGATGACTTGGTGATTAAGAGCACTTGGTGCTCTTCCAAAAGACCCAGTTTGAGTTCTCAGTACCCATACAGTGGCTCATAGCTGCAACTCCAGTTCCAGAGGCTCTGATGCCATCTTTTGGCCTCCCAAGGTACTAGGCATGCGTATAGTGCACAGGCAAACATACAGGCACAACACCCATACACATACAAATAAAAACAAGACAATGCTGGTAGAACATTTTCCACAAAATCCTCTCAACCTCAGCTGGATCCCCTGAATCTATGTTAAAGTCAGATATGGTAGCATCCATGTCTGTAATCCCTACTCTTAAAAGTAACCCCTCATCCATACTCCTGCTAGGAACCCCAATAAAAACTCATTTGGGAGCTGGAGAGACTCCCAGCACCCTCGTGGTAATTCAAAACTAACTATAACTCAGGTTCCAGGGGGATCTGACACCCTCTTCTGGCTTTCTTAGGCATTAGACATACATATAAAATGCAGATTAAAACAAACAAACAGGCCTGGCAACTAGCCGGCCCCGCTCCAGCTTCTCCTGCGCTTCCTGGAGGCCGACCCGCGGGGTCTGCTATGCGGGCCTCGACCTTTGTTGGGGCTCCATCCCCAACTAAGACTACTTTTTTTTTTTTTTAAAGTCAAGGCCAGACGGTTTTATTGTAAAATTCCACCAGACTTTCAAAGAAGGGTTAATGTCAATACTCCTCAAGTTATTCCATAAAATAGAAACAGAAGGAATAGTACCCATTTTTTACGAGGCCACAGTTACCCTAATACCTAAGCCACATAAAGACCCAACAAGGAAAGAGAATTACAAATTAATACCACTTATAAATATAGATGCAAAAATTTCTCTATTAAATGCCTGCCCCAAACACTTTATCTACAGTGGTGAACTGCCTACAAGATATGCCAGAGTAGACTACTTTTAAGAGAAGCTGAGTCGATACGTTTTAGAAACGTGGTGTCGCTTTCTTTTAAGGTCGCGATGGCTGAGGTTTACCTCCGAGGTTACAAATTTTTGTCTTCTATCTTTATAGGCTGAAGGGGATACTAAAGGAGATAAAGCCAAGGTGAAGGACGAGCCACAGAGAAGATTGGCAAGGTTGTCTGCTAAACCTGCTCCTCCAAAGCCAGAGCCCAAGCCTAAAAAGGCCCCCGCAAAGAAGGGAGAGAAGGTACCCAAGGGGAAGAAGGGGAAGGCCGATGCTGGTAAGGATGCCAATAATCCTGCAGAGAATGGAGGCGCCAAAACAGACCAGGCACAAAAAGCTGAAGGTGCTGGAGACGCCAAGTGAAATGTGTGCGTTTTTGATAACTGTGTACTTCTGGTGACTGTACAGTTTGAAATACTATTTTTTATCAAGTTTTATAAAAATGCAGAATTTTGTTTTACTTTTTTTTTTTAAAAAAAGCTATGTTGTTAGCTTCATTGTTTTGGGTGGGGGGGAACATGTGTCACTAGCAGTGTCTCCCAAGCTGGATGAATGATGGTTCATGATGGAAAACATCTTTCCCTGATAATTTTGAAAGACTCCTCTTGTCCCAGGAGAGGCGTCCTGGGGACATGTTGACATGTGCGGCCACCATGGCACAACATGCCTTGTGTGGGAAAACTCAGTTCATTTTTATATCCTCCTCCCCCTGTACCATCAACATAGACTTAACTCCCTTAAGACCAGAGACCTGTTGGAACCTGATCCCCAAAATTGGTTTTGCCAGTCTGTTGGGCAATCCAGACTTTGCAGTGATATCATTGAGTGTCCTCAAAAGCGCAGCGGTTTCTTTTATAGAAGATTGTGGATCTGCAGATTGATAATTCTGCCATTTTCATTTCATTTCCTGAAAGTCAGGGTCGGCTTGTGAAGAGTTGTGAAACAACATCCTCGATGTGAAATGTCAGCCCTCACTCTAAACTCCTCCCCCTTTGCAGAGCATCCAATGAAGACTCACCAGGTTTTATAGTGGCTTTCTGATTTTGGTAGTCGATACAAGAAGGGAGTTTGGAAGTTCTTGTATACTGTTACTGATTGATGTTCTGCCTGGAAAACCATGATTGTTTATGAAAAGTGTCTTTAATAAAGCTGGATACAGTTTGGCTTGGAAAAAAATAAAACAAACAACAACAACAAAAACCAAAAAAAAAAAAAACCCCAAAAACCTCATTGGTTTAGATGCTATCACTGCTTTGGTCTGTAGTGGGTTCCCTTTCTGGGATGAGTAGGTGTGTGTGTGTGTGTGTGTGTGTGTGTGTGTGTGGTGTGTGTGGTGTGTGTGTGTGTGGTGTGTGTGTGTTGCATCTCCTGAGCATGGCTCTGTAGGGTTGCTCCAGGAAGTTGTCATTGCTGTTCCCATAATATTAGGTCGCTAGCTAGGCATTAGCAGGCTTTAAAGTTGCTGAGTGTTAACTCTTCCCTCAGTAGCAGCAATTTGTAAAACCAGAAAACAAAAATGCAGGACCTTGATTGTCAGTCAAAAGAGAGCGATAAGCCAGGCGGTGGTGGCACACGCCTTTAATTCCAGTCCTCAGGGAGATGGAGGCAGGTGGATCTCTGTGAGTTTGAAGCCAACCTGGTTTACAGAGTGAGTTCCAGGACAGGCTCCAAAGCCACAAAGAGAAAGCCTGTCTTGATAAAACAAAAAGGAAAACAAAACAGAAAACCCCACAACAACAAACACCAGTGCAATTGGAGTCAAGTCTCTGGTTTTCAGTAAAGACATGACATTTTGAGCTGCTCAGAGGGCTTTCTGGTAAAGA
Source organism: Microtus oregoni (assembly GCF_018167655.1). Classification (NCBI taxonomy): domain Eukaryota; kingdom Metazoa; phylum Chordata; class Mammalia; order Rodentia; family Cricetidae; genus Microtus; species Microtus oregoni. The sequence continues at coordinate 44,196,277 of NW_024543065.1, forward strand.
ACAGAGATATACCATTGTTCCCTCCCTTCAGAGTTAATCCAAATGGGCCTGCCTGTCAGTCACCCACGCAGAAAAAACGGTATGAGGAAAGCTTTCTGTTCAAGAGCCAACAGAAATATCAAGGCTGCCTAGCTTTCTGTGGCTACTGTCCACTTTTGCCCACAATGGTCCCTCCCCACTTGGGAGTAGTGTACTTTGCCTTTTTTGTTGTTTTTATTTGTTGTTTCGAGACAGGTTTTCTCTGTGTGACAGTACAGGCTGTCCTGGAACTTGCTGTGTATACCAGGCTGGCCTTGAACTCACAGAGATTTACTTGCCGCAGTGCTGGGATTAAAGGTGTGTGCCACCATACCTGGCCTGGCCTTTTAATAGAGACCTATTATCTACTCAAGGCTGTGTGGGTCTTGCCTGAATTCTTCCTATAGAGATCACATAGACTAGGATGCTGAGGGGAAGGCAGAGCCAGAGCTTTGGCAACACTTACGATGATTATTCTTAGTCAGGGTACAATTTCAGCATCATATGGGGTTTTCATCCTCTGTCAGAAAAAAATGTGTGTGCACATGCATGCATGCATGTATGTGGAGAGTAAGTATGTGTGCAGCATGTGTCTGGAAGTTGATGTCAAGTGATCTCAATTGTTCTCCACTTTTAAAAAGAATGACTGTATGTGTGTATGTATGTGAGGGAAACTCTGCCGTGTTGCAGACATGGAGATTAGAGGACAACTCTGGGGAGTAGATTCTCTTCTGCCCCTTTCCTATAGGTCCTGGGGCATGAATTCAGGTCATCAGGCAAGTGCAGCCAGAGATGATATGGACTCAGCCATATTGATGGCCGGTCCCCTTAGGTTTTGAGGAAGTCTGTCACTGAGACTCATCGGTTTAGATAAGCTGAGGAGTCACCAGGATCTGCCTGTCTGCTCTTGCAGTGCTATGGTGACAGACTGGCACACTGCTGTACCAAACTTTTGGGTGGTTGCTAGGAATCTGAACTCAGGTCCCCATGCTTGCATGGAAGACAGTTTCCTGGCTGAGCCCTTCACAAACATTGACGGGCACTGCTGCTCCTAGAATGCAAGGTGACTGCAGGTTTAGGGTAATAACCAGGGACCTCTGGCCACCTTTTATAGCGGTCGTGGGACTAAGATGGAGTCACTGCCTTTTAGCAAAGGAGCTTGTAGGCGCCTGTTATAATCCCAGACACTGGCAACATGTATTCTTTCCATTTTCCTTATGCACATGAATAGTTAATTAATTTCATGGACATTCTCAAATAATGTTTTTGTTTTTTTCTATTTGATTTCCATCTGGAACTGGGGAGGTGGCAGGTGATGGCGACTGAACCTTGGTAGGGCCTCCCTCATACATGCTGAGCTGGTACTCTGTCGTCGAGATGCACTCCAAGCCTTCTGTTCTTTCTGTAGTTCCCATTCATATTTTAAGAGATTTTTTGTATGCTATGCGTATGTCGTGTTTTGCCTGCATATCTGTATGTGCATCACTTGCACGCACTGTTCATGGGGGCCGGAAGAGGACATCAGAAGCCCTGGACCTGGAGTTACATACAGGTGGTTGTGAGCCACCACGTGGGTGCTGGGAACAGAGCCCAGGTCCACTGCAAGAGCAGCAAGTGCTCTTAACTGCTGCGCCTTCTCTGCAAGCCCCTAGTGTCTATTCTTAGGACGTCTTCTTTGAACTGAGTTCTTGAAAAGGGTGCTAGTTTGGTTCAAGTTTAGGGCACAGTTGGGTTATCTTTCTGTTGTTTCTTAGGTCATTCCATTCTTGCCAGAAAGCATTTATTTCACAAGACGTGAGTTCTTCTGAGTTAGCTGAGACACAGTGCTGTGGAGATAACGCATTGATTATGAACACAGAATCCACACTGGATGGCTCATCAACAGGTGCAACTCCAGCTCCAGGGACTCCAGTGCTGCCTTCTGGCCTCCTCAGGCACTTGCATGTATACACGGACACATGTACACACACGCACGCACACACACCTATTCAATTTCTTTAAAAAAAAAACTGGAGTTTTTTGAGATAGTGTTAGTCTCTAACAGGCTGTCCTGAAACTTGTTTAGTAGACCAGGCTGATCTCAAATTCACACAAATCCACCTGCCTCTGTCTCCCGAGTGCTCCCGAATGTGCCACCACTGCCAGCTGGAGATGTGTTTTAAGGCCTTAGCTGTGGTACATCTTGGTAAGTGCTCTAGTTCACAGAATATGATCAAATTATCTGCACTGTTTTTAAATATCCATTTTCTTTTGTTTACATATATATATAATGGATATATCTCAGTAAATTCTACCTTGGAGTGAGTTTTTTCTTTTTTTCGAGAAAAGTAAGTGTGGCTTCATAGAAGGTGAATAATGAAATTGTTTTTCTTATTTAGTCACATATTTACATATTCATACTCTCCAGTGTGACATCAGTCTAATGTCAATCCAACTGCAATACATATATATATTTAAGATAGGGTCTCATGAAGCCCAGGCTGGACTTGAACTTGCTATGTAGCTCTGGGAGTGGACCAGGCCTGTGCCTGCTAAGAAAGCACTTTACAAGCCGAGCTGCAACCTCAGTCTCCAACTTCAGTATTTCTAATAAAACCAACGTTAGAGCATGCAGGTCTGTGTTTTTGCTTCTTCATGATTAAAATGATCAACTCTTCTTTGTGCATCATCGTATTTTTATTTTAGATTAATATTATTTTATGCTAGGCACTCTGCTAAGAAATTTACATGCATTATTTACTTTTCCCAATAACTTTTGAGGTAGAACCATTATTAGTCCCATATAGAAATAAGACGGAAGGTTACAAAAGACCAAAAGCTCTAAAATTAGGGATGGGAAATGGAAGAGCAAGGATTAGAGCCTAGATCTATTTTAATTCTGGATGTTCCAAGGGAGGGGGAACATTGGCATGAAGGGTTTAGAAGGTAGTTTGAAACAAGGTGCTGGGGACAAGGTGGCCTGTTAGGTTACTTTAAGGACTGTGTGCTTTTCCCCTATGAACTTTTAGATGTCAGTAAGTAAGTAACCTTAACTAATGAAGGATAAATAATAAGACCAAAATGTGTTCTTCTAAAGTTTGGATGAAGTGTGAAGACTGACCGAGGCATGGGTGAGTACACTGGAAGGCTATTTCAGTACCCCACACAAATCAGATTAACAAGTAGACGACAAGGAGGATGAAATAGCAAGGGTTCTAATGGGTCAGATTTGGATCATATTATGAGATCAAATCTATAGCTATTGGCAACTGACTGGATGTAGAGGGTGATGGAGAGGAAAGGGACAGGAACGACTCCATAACATGGACCTTCTCATGATGAGCAAGGTGTGCACGTTGCCTGAAGGATTTCCTGCAATCTTTACATTCGTACGGCTTCTCTCCGGTATGAATTCTCTGATGGAGAGTGAGAGAGCCACTATAACTGAAGGCTTTCCCACAAATATTACATTCATAAGGTTTCTCTCCAGTATGGATTCTCTGATGCTGAGCAAGGCCGGCATTTTGGCTAAACGTTTTCTGACATTCCTTACACGTGTAGGGTTTCTCTCCAGTGTGACTTCTCTGGTGCTGAGTGAGTGAGGAACTGTTGCTGAAGGCCTTTCTGCATTCGGCACACTCATAGGGCTTCTCTCCAGTGTGAACCCTCTGGTGCTGATCAAGGTAAGCAATCTGGCTAAAAGCTTTCCTGCAGACTTTACATTCGTAAGGTTTTTCTCCAGTATGGACTCTCTGGTGCTGAGAAAGGTGTGCGTACTGGCTGAAAGACTTCCTGCATTCTTTACATTCATAGGGCCTCTCTCCGGTATGAACTCTTTGATGTACAATTAGGTATCCACGGTGACTAAAAGCTTTCCCACACACATTACACACGTAAGGTTTCTCTCCTGTATGAATTCGCTGATGCTGTGCAAGAAACGACGCATTACTAAAGGCTTTCCCACAGTCAGTACATTCAAAAGGTCTCTCTCCAGTATGAATTCTCTGATGCTGAGTCAAGTGTGCAATCTGGCTGAAGGCTTTTTTACATTCCTTACACTGGTAAGGTTTCTCTCCGGTATGAACTCTTTGATGCTGAGCCAGATGTGCATTCTGGCTGAAGGCCTTCCTACATTCTTTACACTCAAAAGGCTTCTCCCCAGTGTGGATTCTCTTATGCTGCGCTAGGTTTGCGTTCTGGCTGAAGGCCTTCCCACACTCAACGCATGCGTAGGGCTTCTCTCCAGTATGAATTCTCTGGTGGAGAGTCAGGGATGAGCTCTGGTGGAAGACTTTCTCACATTCGTTACACTTAAGAACTTTCCTTTCTACATGCGCCTTCTTAGGTTTCACCTCAACAGACTTTTTTCGGTAGCTTCTCTTTTGTGGCTCACACTGATGTGTTTTTTCTTTGGTAGAGAAACTTTGTGGTATATCTAGTCTTGCATCCTGATGGGATATTTGCCAAGATGGATTACACCCATTACTTTGATCTTCAGGGACTTCTTTATGAACGGTGAGCAATTGATCAGAATGTACCTTCTGACCTCCCAACCCATTCTTAAGCCGGTGTACACGTCCATGGTCTTCTTTCCAATTGGGACAGTCAAGGCTATATCTAAGATGGCTTCTTTCCTTTGGTAGGACTTTGGCTGATTCTTCATAAATATCTTGCTTTGATGAAAATTCAATGCCTTTGAATATATAATCCCAATCTAAAGGAAACCAAGAAAACAGATGTTTTAAGATCCATTCATTATAAGAAAAGAAAGTGCTCAGAGAAAGTAAAATACTAAAAAAAAAAAAAAAAAATTAAAGAATTTAACATCTCTTAATGCATCTTAAAAACTAAATTAAGAAAGGTGATTAAGCCGGGCGGTGGTGGCGCACGCCTTTAATCCCAGCACTTAAGGTTTTTCTCCAGTATGGAGGCAGAGGCAGGCGGATCTCTGTGAGTTCGAGGCCAGTCTGGTCTACACAGTGAGTTTCAGGACAGCTAGAGCTACTCTATGGTGAATTTTTACCTTCTAGGAAAGGTGCTTCTGAAAACAATTTTCTTTGTAATAGGTTCTAACCAAATATAAATTTTCAGTCGATTGCTGAAGCCACAATGTCATCATGAAAACATCATTTCTTGTCAAACTGCTTACTTTTATTAACTTAGTAAGGCTTTAATTTGGCTTCTCCTTATTAGTCCCACATAAGATTACCTCTTTTTAAAAAACTACATTTAGCCATTTAATCCCAGCACTTGGGAGGCAGGGGCAGATGGATCTTTGTGAGTTCAAGGCCAGCCTGGTCTACAGTGAAAGTTCCAGAACAGCCACAGCTACACACTGATCAGAGAATCATTGTTTCAAAAAAAAAAAAAAAAGACAAAGAAACCCCGTCTAAAAAAACAAAACAAAACAAAAAAACAAGAGCGCTGGTAATACAGGAGTGCTGGGAATACAGGAGTGCTGGTGATACAGGAGTGCTGGGAATACAGGAGTGCTGGGAATACAGGAGTGCTGGGAATACAGGAGTGCTGGTGATACAGGAGTGCTGGGAATACAGGAGTGCTGGTGATACAGGAGTGCTGGTGATACAGGAGTGCTGGGGATACAGGAGTGCTGGGAATACAGGAGTGCTGGTAAGACGGCTCAAGGCACAAAGGCGTCTGCCATTCCGCCCGATGACCTAAAGCTGACGTCCAGAACCCACACTAAAGGAGGAAAGAACCGACTCCTAAACTTGGTTCTTTGGCCTCCACATACATGCACACACGTACACACACAAAGCAAATAAAATATTTTTAAAAATTTAGAAAAATTATAAGAGAAAAATTGTCAACATCAGATCTAAAAGGAGTTAATCATCATGTTCTATAGAACTAAAAAGATAATTTTATAAAGTAAATTATGTTAATCAACTGTACAGCTCATTTGAAATGCATGATCTCTTGAAAGATAATGCCTTACCAAAGATGAAGCAAAGAATTAAATCACCCAAATCCTCCTATATTCATTGCCTCTGTTCCCTACACATACATGTCTTCTCTAGTGAATCCCACCAAAGATTTAAGGGAAAAAGAATACCATTCTGGGAAACCTTTCCGGAAAGCAGAGGTTGACAAAAGACTCCTGTTTTCACAAGTCCATTATTATCTTGATAATGAAGCCAGATAAATTACAGGCAATCCTGCAGGCCAGTGGAGTGTCTAAACACAAATGCAAAATGCTGACCAAAACCATAGCAAATCAAACTAATAAAATATGGGAAGCATAATTTTGACCAAAAATAAATCCAAGGAATGCAAGGTTAGTTGAATATTGAATAATCATCAGTGCTGTTCACTATATTAATGGTAATATATTATCTCAACAGTTGTAGAATGAGTATTTTTAATTATAAAATTTTTAGCAAGAAAGGGATCTATCTGATCTCTCTCAATTGATATGTAAACATAATCCCAAACAAAGCTCCTTGAGTAGAAATTCTCAATTTCATTCTAAAATTGATATGAACTGTAAAAGTTCTGAAATAGTAAAAGTCAGTTTTATAAAAGGTACTACATGGTGTCAAAGCTTAGTGTAAAGGAACCTGTGTCAAAACTCAAATTGTTTGATTTATATGGATGCAGTTTACCATCTATAAATATATCCTAAGATCAACACTACATGAGCTGGGCAGTGGCAGCATACGCCTTTAATTCCAGCCCTCAGGAGGCAGAGGCAGGCAGATCTCTGTGAATTCAAGTCCGGCTTTGTCTGTAAAGCGAAATCCTGTCTCAAAATACCCCCACTTCACAAAATATAATACAACCACTATATAACCAAATACAATAAAACAATCTGAACAAAATGTAAGGTGATGTGGGGTTCCCCTCTGTATGTTGTGAATATTATTGCTTAATAAAGGAACTGCTTTGGGCCTAGAGCAAGCTATAGGGGAACAGAGGTAGGTGGGGAAAACTAAACTGAAGGGTGGGAAAAAGGAGGAGGAGTCAGAGAGAAGCCATGGAAGCTGGAGACAGATATGCTGAAACTTTGCTAGTAGGCCCAGACCTCCTGGTAATACACAGATTAATGGAGATGGGTTAAATTAAGATAATACGAGTTAGCTAATAAAAAGTTAGAGCTAATGGGCCAAGCAGTGATTTAATTAGTACAGTTTCCATTGTGATTATTTTGGTTCTGGGCAGCCGGGATGAACAAGAGGCCTTTCCTCAACAGTAACAGATCAAGAAAATTATCCTTCAAACAACTCAAATGAAAGGGAAGTTTAAAACTATAGGAGAGAATAGTAACAAAAATCATGAACTATCAGAATCTACAGGAAACAGCTGAAGATACCCAGAGGAAATCTCAGAGCCCTTGACAATTTATCACCAATAAGAGAGACTAAGATCAGCAGGCTAAGCTACCCTAGCAGCATTATCGAGAAAACAATAAATGGAAAAATCAGGAGGAAAGAAAAAGCCAAAACCAAGAATTGAAAAAGAATAGTAGGGGGCTGGAGAGCTGGCTCGGCAGTTAAGAACACTGGCTGCTCTTCCAGAAGACTCAGGTACAATTCCCAGCACCCACATGGCAGCTCACAACTGTCTGGAACTCCAGTTCCAGGGGCTGTGATGCCAATACACTTAAAATAAAATAAATATTTAAAAAAATGAAGAAAAAGAGAATAGTAATACAAAATAAATGCACACGCTGGATCTTGAAAAATACAACTGATTTATGAATAGAAACCTAATACATTACTTAAAATAGCAAACTATTATAGATATAAAAGAATGAGTTATGAGATTGCTTTGCTCAGGTTCAGGGAAACACAACTGATAATGTAAATGAGAAGGATAACTACTAGGGAAACACATAACACGTAATGAAACTATAGAGACGTTTAACTACAGAGGATGTCGAGAAAACTGTCAATACTGCAACCCTTTAATACAGTTCCTCATGTGGTGAACCACAATCATAACACTATTTTCACTGCTACTTCATAGATGTGATTCTGCTACTGTTATGAATCATAATGTAAATATCTGTGTTTTCTGATGGTTTTAGGCGACCCCAGTGAAAGGGTTGTTCAACTCCCCCAAATGGGTAGTGACACATAGGATGAGTGAAACACTGTGTTAGATTAAAACAAACAAACAAAAAAACTCACTGTGTCCTTGACCACAGCTAGGAAGTAAACATTCCCAGGTACCTTTCCAAAGCAGCTACTGTCCTCCCTACAATACAAAAATCACCTGTGGTGGGAATGCCTAACAGGAAATCTCACTCAGAGAGGCCATCTGCCTGGAGCCCTGTGTCCATCAAAAGCTCCTGGTTATCTTGGGGCACCTCTGACCAAGGAAGTGAAAGATCTATTTAACAAGAACTTTAAGTCTTTGAAGAAAGAAATTGAAGAGGACACCAGAAAATGGAAGGATCTCCCTTGCTCTTGGATTGGGAGGATCAACATAGTAAAAATGGCAATTCTACCAAAAGCAATCTATAGATTCAATGCAATCCCCATCAAAATCCCATCAAAATTCTTCACAGATCTGAAGAAGACAATAATCAACTTTATATGGAAAAACAAAAAACCCAGGATAGCCAAAACAATCCTATACAATAAAGGATCGTCTGGAGGCATTACCATTCCTGACTTCAAACTCTATTACAGAGCTACAGTATTGAAAACAGCTTGGTATTGGCATAAAAACAGAGAAGTCGACCAATGGAATCGTATAGAAGACCCTGACTTTAACCCACAAACCTATGAACACCTGATTTTCCATAAAGGAGCTAAAAGTATACAATGGAAAAAAGAGAGCATCTTCAACAAATTGTGCTGGCAAAACTGGATGTCAATCTGTAGAAGAATGAAAATAGATCCATATCTATCACCATGCACAAAACTCAAGTCCAAATGGATTAAAGACCTCAATATCAGTCCGAACACACTGAACCTGATAGAAAAGAAAGTGGGAAGTACTCTACAACACATGGGCACAGGAGACCACTTCCTACGTATAACCCCAGCAGCACAGACATTAGGGGCCTCATTGAATAAATGGGACCTCCTGAGACTGAGAAGCTTCTGTAAAGCAAAGGACACTGTCACTAAGACAAAAAGGCAACCCACTGACTGGGAGAAGATCTTCACCAACCCCGCAACTGACAAAGGTCTGATCTCCAAAATATATAAAGAACTCATGAAACTAGACCGTAAAAGGCTAATCAACCCAATTATAAAATGGGACACTGAGCTGAACAGAGAATTCTCAACAGAAGAAGTTCAAATGGCCAAAAGACGATCAGGGAAATGCAAATCAAGACAACTTTAACCTGTCAGACAACATCTTACACCTGTCAGAATGGCTAAAATAAAAAACACCAATGATAGCCTTTGCTGGAGAGGTTGTGGAGAAAGGGGTACACTCATCCACTGCTGGTGGGAATGCAAACTTGTACAACCACTTTGGAAAGCAGTGTGGCGGTTTCTCAGGAAATTCGGGATCAACCTACCCCTGGACCCAGCAATACCACTCTTGGGAATATACCTAAGAGACGCCCTATCATACAACCAAAGTATATGCTCAACTATGTTCATAGCAGCGTTGTTTGTAATAGCCAGAACCTGGAAACAACGTAGATGCCCTTCAATGGAAGAATGGATGAAGAAAGTAGGGAATATATACATATTAGAGTACTACTCAGCAGTAAAAAACAATGACTTCTTGAATTTTGTATGCAAATGGATGGAAATAGAAAACACTATCCTGAGTGAGGTAAGCCAGACCCAAAAAGAGGAACATGGGATGTACTCACTCATATTTGGTTTCTAGCCATAAATAAAGGACATTGAGCCTATAACTTGTGATCCTAGAGAAGCTAAATAAGAAGGTGAACCCAAAGAAAAACATATAGGCATCCTCCTGAATATTAACCTTCATCAGGCGATGAAAGAAGACAGAGACAGAGACTCACATTGGAGTACTGGACAGAAATCTCAAGGTCCAAATCAGGAGCAGAAGGAGAGAGAGCACGAGCAAGGAACTCAGGACCGCGAGGGGTGCACCCACACACTGAGACAATGGGGATGTTCTATCGGGAACTCACCAAGGCCAGATGGCCTGGGTCTGAAAAAGCATGGGATAAAACCGGACTTGCTGAACATAGCTGACAATGAGGACTACTGAGAATTCAGAACAATGGCAATGGGTTTTTTTTTTTTTTTTTTTTGGTTTTTCGAGACAGGGTTTCTCTGTGGCTTTGGAGCCTGTCCTGGAACTAGCTCTGTAGACCAGGCTGGTCTCGAACTCACAGAGATCCGCCTGCCTCTGCCTCCCGAGTGCTGGGATTAAAGGCGTGCGCCACCATCGCCCGGCTGGCAATGGGTTTTTGATCCTACTGCACGTACTGGCTTTGTGGGAGCCTAGGCAGTTTGGATGCTCACCTTACTAGACCTGGATGGAGGTGGGTGGTCCTTGGACTTCCCACAAGGCAGGGAACACTAATTGCTCTTCGGGCTGATGAGGGAGGGGGACTTGATTGGGGGAGGGGGAGAAAAATGGGAGGCGGTGGCGGGGAGGAGGCAGAAATCTTTAATAAATAAATAAATAAATAAACAAATAAACAAACAAATAAATAAAATTAAAAAAAAAAAAAGCTCCTGGTTCTCGGGCTTCCCCTATCGGTGTGAGCATCTGACCCGATGCTCCAACGCCTCTCTGCAGCTTGCTGTTTATTCTTCTACTGCTGCAGGCTGTGTACCTAATAAACTCACGCACTCTACACCAGCTCGGCATGATAGACCGTCCTCTGCAAGGACCATATGCTTTAAAGAAACCTACTCCAGAAGCGCCAACAGTGAGCTGGGCCGTCGGTGTGAGCATCTGACCCGATGCTCCAACGCCTCTCTGCAGCTTGCTGTTTATTCTTCTACTGCTGCAGGCTGTGTACCTAATAAACTCACGCACTCTACACCAGCTCGGCATGATAGACCGTCCTCTGCAAGGACCATATGCTTTAAAGAAACCTACTCCAGAAGCGCCAACAGTGAGCTGGGCCGTCGCCAACATCTGAGGCTGACCAGCAAGGGGCTCCCACTCACCAGGGCAGGCATCTCTCGCTCCTTCCTTCTGCACTATGCAGGGGTCCTTTCCTTGTTCCAGTAATGAGATCACAGCTGGCTTGTAAACAGAAATTCCTGCTTCCAAGAAACAGAAGAGGAATTAGTCACTCTCGGAGTTCAAGTCCCCTCCTCATCAGGAAGGGGGGATATTACAGGTGGGAGCTAAGGGAGACGGGAAATATTCTTTAGAATGAGCAACACAAAGGGACAGTCTAAAAAAGCTGCCAATTCTGTAAAATGTAACTTATAAAACACAATTCTCTTTGAACTTTTGGGGTGGGTTTGCTAGCTCGCCCAGGTTGTTTCCCCAGGCAGTCCTCCTTCCCCAGCAGGTGGCTCTTCTTGGTTGTCAACCTGACTACATCCGGAATTACCTAAATCCTAGGGGCTGGGTACACCCGAGAGATTTTTTTTCTTAATTAGAGCATCTGAGGTGGAAGGCCCGCCTTTAACCTGGGCCACATATTCTGCTGACAGCCTACATAAGGACATGGAAGGAGACTTGCTCTCTTTGCCTGCTTGCTCTAGAACTCGCTGGTACGTCCATTGCTTCACTGACATTAGAGCCTACTGTGGGATTCTGGTGTATACTGAAGACCAGCGGAGACATCCAGCCTTGGGGACAGAACAACTACAGGATTCTTGGACCTTCTGTTAGTAGATGGCCATTGTTGGACTAGCTGTACCACAGCCTGTAAGACATGTGTGTGTGTGTGTGCACACGCATATATATACACACATACATATATATATATATATAAAATAACATAGTATATATACTATATGTGTATACACACACACACACATATATATTCATCCTATCAGTTCTGTTCCTCTAGAGAACCCTGACTAATACACCAGTCCTCTGGAACTGGAACTACAGGTATATGCCACTCCATGGGCTTAAGAAAGAGAAACTGGACCAATAAAATGGCTCAGTGGGAAAAGAATTTGCTGTGTAAGCTTTGATATCCTGAGTTCCATCCATGGAACCCTGAAAAGGGGGAGGGAGAGAACTGACATCACAGAGTTGTTCTCTGACCTCCAAACACACACTGTGGCATGTGCACACAACTCCCCAACATACACATGCGCGCGCCCGCGCGCTCTCACACACACACACACACACACACACACACACACACACACACCCGGGGGGGTAATTTTAATTTTTTTTAATAAAAAGGAGAAATTTAGTAAAGCAACTCAGGGGTATCCCAGAGACATTTCACAGAGCACAGCCCATGTGTAGAGTTGGAATTCTCCAGAGACGTCCTTACCCAGCGACACTAGGCTCCTATAGTTCTCCAACATCACCTTCCTGTACAAGTCTCTCTGAGCATCATTCAGCCATTCCCATTCCTCTTGAGTGAAATTTACAGCTACATCTCCAAACGTCACCAAATCCTGAAAAGATATAAAAATGTTCTGGTTCAAATTCTTACATGGGCCTCGATTAGACAGTTAAAGCTGGAACATGGCAGCACATTCCCACAATCCCAGCATTCAAGAGGCAAATGTTGGGCGTTCTGAGTTCCAGGGCAGCCTGGGCTGCACAGTGAGTTCAAAGCTATATTGTGAGACCCCATCTCAAACCAACCAATCAACAAACAGCAAAACAATACAGCAGAACAGAAAAGAGTTAGCACGAGCTAAACTGTCTATGCTTTGGGTTTTATGTGGCTCAGGCTGTCTCAAATTCACAACCCTCTGTCTCAGCTTCCCAAGTGCTAAGATTCCCCACCCCCCCCGCCATAGACAGGGTATAGCTACACAACACAAGCTGGCCTTGAACTTTTGGTCCCTTTGCCTTAGTCCCCCAAGTGCTAGATCTACAGGTATGGCCACAGTAAACCCTTCAGGCACAAGTGGCTGGTTCCCACCCCCAGACTACTCTAAGTGTCACAACCTCAGTTCCCAGCCCCTGGAGATGCAGGTGGCCAAGCTCTGCCCCGTGGAAAAAGTCCAAGATCAGGTTAAATATTCCCATCAATCCCTGAGCTTGCCCCGAGATCAAGCCACAAAATGCCAACAATCACAGGCCACCCTGTAAAGCTCTGCCCCTAAGAAACCCTTCATGAAGCCTGCCTCCTGTTCAGTTGCTGCTTCTCTCCTGAGCAGAGGTGGCCACCCTCTTCTGTCTTTCCCAATAGATCTCTTGTGTGAGGTTTGCTGTGTGGTGTGACTTTGTGGTCTTCCTTGGCTCCCAACTGCTGGGGTACCTTTCCCTTCAGAGCTGTAACAGAGCCCCCATCTTACGTTCTAAAAACTGCACGTCAAATGATTGCCATGCTTGGTCTCGGTGTTCTCTTATGGGAAGTGCGTAATTTCTGAGAAGCTCTTGTTGGAGTAACACCAAAATCAATACAGTGTATAGCACACAGCTGACTCATATTAAATACCAAAGAACTTCTCCATTTGGAGAAAATGGATACACGGGGCAGGAAAAAAGAGTGTTATGTAAAAAGTAGTGGATGTGTATTACCTTAGAAAGTTAAGAATTTATAAAAATGATGTATAATTAATTAGATGCATCAAATAAGGCAGAAGAAGAAATAAAGTTGTGAACAAAGAACAGATGAAATAAAAGAAAAACAAGGAGAATGCTAGGCTTACACAATCGTCTGTAAGGAACAACACTGAGGGAAATGTACTAATAAAAAGGCTTTATTTTCATATTCTCTTTATAACAAGAATACTTTAAAATGTAATCCTTCATTGACAATAACTATTTTTTGAGATCCTATTTATGTGTTTTATTTGTGTGCATGAGTGTTTTGCCTAGATGTATGTCTGTTTACTGTGCATGTGCCTGAAGTCCATGGAGACCAGAAAAGGGCATCAGATCCCCTGAGATTGGCATTACAGATGGCTGTGGGTGCTGGGAAACAAGATCAGGTCTTTTAAATGTACAGCCAGAAGTTCTCTCTCTCTCTCTCTCTCTCTCTCTCTCTCTCTCTCTCTCTCACGCACACACACACACAATGACACACAATGACACACACACACACACACACACACACAGAGTTATGCTCCTCTAGATCAGTAGATCTCAACCTTCCTAATGCTGCAACCCTTTAATATAGTTCCTCATGTTGTGGGGACCCCCAAACATAAATTATTTTTGTTGCTACTTCTTAACTGTAATTTTGCTCCTGTCATGAATCATAACATGTAGCTATCTGATATGCAGGATATCTAATATGGGACCCATGTGAAAGGGTTGTTTGACCCCCAGAGGGGTTGCAACCCACAAGTTGAGAACTACTGCTCTAAAGAACCCTGACTACAAGCACTCAGGAGTCAGAGGCAGGTGGATCTCTGTGAGTTCGAGGCCAGCCTGGTCTACAGAGTGAGCTCCAGGACATCCAAGGCTACACAGAGAAATGCTGCCTTGAAAAAAAAAAATCAAAAGAACCCTGACTGATATATTCTCCAAAAGAAAGATCTAGCATACCATGACTTGCGTGGGGGAAAGGTCACCTTACCCTGTGAATATGCCACCTACCTCACAAATACTCATAAAAATTACTTTTAGATCCAAACAGAGAACTCATTGTGCTGGCACTGCCTTTGGGAGCAGCAATCTCTCTGTATATCACTTATTTAATTTTTCTTTACTAAATAAACTTCCACTTAAACCGCTGGTGTCTCCTGACTGGATTCTTTCCTTCCAGAGACTCCTATAACATCCTTTCATCATTCCTGAGTATGTAAGGATAATCAGCACATCTATTGGTTGTATTGTTGAAATGTTTGATTTTTAAAAACCGCTATTTGTGATGGTTGATGTAGCCTACTTGACAGACTCTTAGATGTAAGTGTTATAGCTCTGAGGGGAAAGATATCCTGGCAATCAGGAGCCAAGGGTACCACAAAGCCACACTGTACTACAAACCTCACGTAGAGAATTATTAGGAAAAACGCAGGAGGGTGGCTGCCTCTGTTTGGGTGAGAAGCAGCAGGGAACTGAGAGAGAGATAGGTCTTATATAGGGTTTCTTGGGGGTGGAATCTTCCAGGGTAGCAATTTCCAGGGAGGGGATTGGTAGGATTTCAAGCACTAAGCTTAGGGAGAGCTCAGGGACTGGTGGGATTTCAAACCCCAGAAGTGAGCTCAGACTTTTTACCCTACAGTAGAATCATTCTCCTCCTCCCTGCCTCTGCCTCCCAAGTGCCACCACCACTGCCCACCCTCACTGGGTGTCTTAACTGTCCTTTCTGTCACTGTGATAAAATACCCTGACAAGGGCTGGAGAGATGGCTCAGTTCATTCACTTCCCAGCATGGGATGCTCACAATATCTAGAACCCCAGTTCCAAGGCCTCCTTCCTCCTCTGACCTCCACCAGGCATTCACATGGTACACAGGCACACATGCAGGTAAAACAATCATACACACGAAATAAATAAATCTAAAGGAAGAAAGAAAAGAAAGTACCCTGCCGGGCGGTGGTGGCACACACCTTTAATCCCAGCACTCGGGAGGCAGAGGCAGGTGGATCTCTGTGAGTTCGAGACCAGCCTGGTCTACAAGAGCTAGTTCCAGTTCCAGGACAGGTTCCAAAAACACAGAGAAACCCTGTCTCAAAAAACCAAAAAAAAAAAAAAAAAAAAAAAAAAAAAAAGTACCCTGACAAAAATAACTTAAGGGGAAAGAATTTATTTCAGCTCACAGTTGACGATTACAGTCCACCACTGCAGAGGAAGTAACAGTGGCAGGAACATGAGACACCTACTCACACTGCATCCACAGTAAAGAGACGTGATAGCAGGGTGGGGGCAGCACATGTTTAACCCCAGCACTCCAGAGGCAGAGGCAAGCAGATCTTTGAGCTTGAGGCCAGCCTGGTCTACAAAGCGAGTTCCAGGACAGTCAGGGCTACACAGAGAAACCCTGTGTTGACAAACAAACAAACAAACAATGCCCCCCCCCCACATGTTCGAATATTTGAATCTTAGTCATCAGGGAGTAGCACTACTTGAGAAGGATTAGGAGGTATGGCCTTGTCTGAGGAAGTGTGTCACTGGGGGAGGGTTTTGAATTTTCAAAAGTCCAGCCAGGCCCAGTGGCTCCCTTCTCAATGTCTCCAGCCCTGTGTCTGTGTGCCACCATGCTCCCGACTTTGATGGTAATGGGCTAAACCTCTGAACCATAAGCCAGCCCACAATTAAATGCTTTCTTTTCTAAGAATTGTGATGACCATGATGTCTCATCACAGCAATAGAACAGTGTTTAAGACACTTAAGGATGCTCACACTGTTCTCTATACACATATAATCCAGGATCATCTTCTGAGACTAAATACTGTTTCCTGTAATGGATAGGTCTTCCTTATATCAGTTAACGTAAGATTAGCCCATCTTCCAGATGGTTCTGACAGTTAACACTAACCATCTGTGGCGGTCTGAATGAAAATGTCCCCGCTCCCCTCCATAGGCTCACATGCTTGCATGCTTGGCCTCCAGGTACAGGAACTGCTTAGAAATGAGCAGGAGGTGTGGCCTTGCTGGAGGAGGTGTGTCACTAGGGGTGGGCTATGAATATGTTTTATTACCATTGGTTAATAAAGAAGCTGTTTCGGTCAATGACTTAGTAGAATAAAGCCAGGCAGGAAATCTGAATAGAGATATCTAGGGAGAGTAGGCAGAGTCCAACAGATGCCATGTAGCCACAGCCTCATGGTGATACACAGATTAATAGAAATGGGTTAACATGAAAGAGGAATATGACTAAGATATCAGCCAAAACAGCTTTATTCATCAACCAATAAAACAACACATATACAGAAGGATATGCCACATCACACACCATGCCCAATCTCTCTCTCTGCTGCCTGTGGATCAGGATGTAAAGTTCTCAACTACTATGCGAGTGCCACGCCTGTCTGCTTCCCACGATGATGATTATGGACTACCCCTCTAAAACTGCAATCACAGCCCCAGTAAATGCTTTCTTTTACAGATTGAGCTAGGTCATGGTGTCTCCTCACAGCAACACAACACTGACCGAGACAGTCATGGTGTCTCATCACAGCAACAGAACACTGATTGAGACGGTCATGGTATCTCATCACAGCAACAGATTAGTAACCAAGACACCCTCGCTACTGGAAATGTACTCTGGGCAAGCCTGTGGGAGATTATTTTGACTGTGTTACTTGAGGTGATAAAACTGAGTGCCGAGCAAAGGAGATCACCAACTGCTTTCATTGTTTTCTGCCCCCGACTGTGTATGCAGTGTGATCAGCTGCTTCAAGCTCCCACACCTTGACTTCCCTATCATGATGGAATGCACCATGAACTGTGAACCAGAATAAACCCTCCCTTCAAATCTGCATTTGTCAAAGCATTTTCCCATTAGCAATGGGAAAAGAAACTAAGACCCCAGTTAAGGTGCTGACTTATGTTTCAGTCATTAAATTGTTAAACGGGAGCTGAAGAGATGGTTCAGTGGTTAAGGGCACTTTCTGTCCACAGCTTGGTTTCCAGCACCCATGTGATGGCTCACAACTGTCTGCAACTCCACTTCTAGGAGGTCGGATGCCCTCTTCTGGCCTCTGCCAGCACCAGGCACACACGTGGTACATACAAATACACAGAGACAAAACAAACATACACATACAATAAATAAAAAAAAAATCATTAAATGAATTTTACCTTGGGATTAGAACAGAATTTTTTAAATTTTATAAAAAGACTCTAAACATACTTCTGTCATTTTGTACCATATATTTAAACAAAGCAGCATTCTCAGTATTGCCAATTATAGAAAAACTGAATAACTCTGTTTAATATCCTGCAGAAACAAATATTCAGTCAAGATTTAGTTATTTATGTAAAAATAAACAGGTACATGAATCTCATTAGTATTTAAATTTACTTTCATCTTCAATAAATGGTAAAATCATATGTATACCATCATATAAATTTTAAAATAATTTTTCATAATTTATCATTAATCAATGTTTGATTTGTCTGACTATTTTTATATACCTATATGCCAGGGTTATTTGGGAACTTCTTGGGCATGGGGTCATTGATTCACTGTGATAAAGGCATTTGCTGCCAAGTCTGACCACCTGAGTTTGTGACCCAGGACCTACATGCTGGAACGAGAGAACTGACTCCCGCACGTTGTCCTTTAGCCACATTTATGGAGTGGCACAAGCGTACATACAGAAATACAATGTTTTATGAGCTAGGGTTTCTCCGTGTAGACTCAGTCTGTACACAAGGCTGACCTATTTCTGCCTCCCAAATGTTACGATTAAAAGTGTGCACCACCACTGAAATATAAGTTTTAAAATTTTAATTTAGGGACTGGAGAGGTGGCTCAGCAGTTAAGAGTACTGGTTACTCTTCCAGAGATCCTGAATTCAATTCCTAACAACCACATGGTGGCTCACAACCATCTATACTGGGATCTGATGCCCTCTTCTGGCCTGCAGGCATACATGCAATCAGATCACTCATACTAAAAAAGAAAAAAAAAATTTTTAATTAATTTAATATTTCTCAGGTAAAAGAGGGCCATTAATGGAAAAAAATTTAAATTCTGCTTTAGACAATTTCAGTCTGGCTTACCTTTCTATTCTCTGTATTTTATTAAGCAATGTGTTTAAAATGATTTCCATATTTAAGCTATAGAACCCCTAATTGTAAGGAAAAAGGCTTTTCCTAAACAAATAATCCTTCAGATGTAATATACCCCAGCATATTAACATATAATTAAACCAGCAGACACCAAATCCACGAAAACACAATGTCTATTTTTATTTATCATAGCACTTCGTAGAATCTTTAATAACTTCATGTTTAGTAAATGGGGGAATAAATTTCATTCTTGTACAGTTTGCATATTTGCATTTGTTTCTGGGTATTATATATGGATGCATCTTTAAATGTGTTTTCCTTTGGCTCTATTTTATACTACTATTGCAGTTATTGTAGAAAATACTTTTGTAATGTTTTAACGATACAGGTGCAATGGACTGGAGAGATGGCTCAGTGGGTAAGAGCACCACCTGCTCTTGCAGAGGACACAGGTTCAGTTCCCGGCACTCACATGGCCCCTCACAACCATCTGTAACATTAGTTCCAGGAAACCCAGTGTCTTCTTCTGACCTCCTCTGGCACTATATTCATGTATTGCATAGACATACATGCAAACAAGCACCAGTGACCACAAGATAAAAATAATAAATAGTTAAAAATACAGACTTGCAGGGTGGTGGTGGTGCATGACTTTAATCCCAGCACTCAGGAGACAGAAGCAGGCGAATCTCCGTGAGTTCGAGGCCAGTCTGGTCTACAAAGCGAGTTCCAGGACAGGCTCCAAAGCTACACAGAGAAACCCTGTCTTGAAAAACAAAACACAAACAAACAAAAAGGGAGAAGAATACAGACTCAACTGCTTCCTGTCCTACCTCCTCCCCCAACAAATGTCTTTGTAGCCTGTGGTGGTGGCACATGCCTGTAATCCCAGTATATTTTATAAGAGGAGGCTGGAGGATTGGGAATTCAAGATCATAGCTGCAGAGGGAGCTGAGGGCTGGTTTGGGCTACATGAGGCACTGTCTCAATTTATTTTCCTTAGTAACTTTACTTGTTAATGAACTGGATTACCTAGTGTATCAGCTGTGGGCTGCTGCCAAATTAGAAGATCCCTGTCAAAGCTTACAAGGGCTCACACAAACCCTACCTTAGCGGAGCCACACTTTAATAATCAAGATTTGATACATCTGATTACTCAAAATTGTCTTGAATATGAGTTTTTGCCAAATGTCCTAACTCTGAGCAACCAAAAGTCCTCTGACTTCCTTTCACACCCAAGACTGTAGAAAAAAGCTCATCGATGCCAATCACAGCTGAACACATCTCCACCTCCAATAGCCATAAACAGACTGTTCAGATCCCACCTGTGGTAGTTTAAAAGAAAATGGCCCCCAAAGGGAGTGGCATTATTAGGAGGTGTGGCTTTTGTAGAGTAGGTGTGGCCTTGTTGGAGGAAGTGTGTCACTGTGGGGGCGGGCTTTGAGGTTTCTTCTGCTCAAGTTTCACTCAGTGTAACGTTCAGTCCACTTCCTGTTATCTGCAAAATGTAGAATTCTCAGCTCCCTCTCCAGCATCATGTCCCATCAAGATGATAATGGACTGAACCTCTGAACTGTAAGCCACCCAATTAAATGTTTTCCTTTATAAGAGTGCCATGGTTATGGTTTCTCTTCACGGCAAAAGAAACCCTGACTAAGGCTCTACCTAAGAGCATATTTTTGCCTCATTTAGTGTTTCTAAGACACTGAAGCCATAGGTGAGGTGGAATGAGTCCTTGACTAAAGACGCAAATGGTAGCTGGGAGATAAGGGACACTCTTAGGCTTCAGGGGACTTTCTTCTGTGTTGCAATGGAGGACAAGACCATGTCACTATATAGAAGAGATTTTTGTCAGGCTTCTGAATTTCAGAAGTCAAAATGTATCTTTTGCTTGACTGAAAAGGTGGCATTTCAGGGAATAAGAAATGCTTCTTAGGGGCTGGAGAGATGGCTCAGAGGTTAAGAGCATTGCCTGCTCTTCCAAAGGTCCTGAGTTCAATTCTCAGCAACCACATGGTGGCTCACAACCATCTGTAATGAGAACTGGTGCCCTCTTCTGGTGTATAGGCACACACGCAGGCAGAACACTGTATACATAATAAATAAATAAATATTTTTTTTAAAAAAAGAAAGAAATGCTTCTTGCTGGGCAGTGGTGGTGCATGCCTTTAATCCTAGCACTTGGGAGGCAGAGGCAGGCAGATCTCTGAGTTCGAGGCCAGCCTGGCCTACAAGAGCTAGTTCCAGGACAGGCTCCAAAGCTACAGAGAAACCCTGTCTCGAAAAAAAAAAAAGAAATGCTTCTTACCTTGGACATGATGTTAAAACTTCAAGAATGTATGACTGTGCTTCTGGGATGGGGGCGATATCCTGAGAAAGCAGAGCTGGACGAAAAAAAGAAACCATGATTTCCAGGTGCACCCTGTGACCCCAGTGTCACTAGCCCAGAAGCCTTCCATTCCTTTTCTTTTTCTTTCTCTCATCACACATGTACATTTGAGATATCATTAGATTTATGCTTTTTTCCTCCCCCCTCCTTCTCTCTCTTGGTTCCTTTCTCAATAAACTCCCTGTTAAAAAAATTACAATTATTTTTCCCTAAGTACTTTATAGCTCTGGAATTCAACATATATTTTGTGTAAGTTATCTTTTACTTACAATTATAAATAGTAAGAGCAAATACAGAATGGCATTATCAAATTTTCCACCATTTTAACACACGAAGGATTTTCATTATTGAAGATGCCAAGGCAACTGTTGAGCAAATAACTGAGCCAAACTGGAGACTAGACTTGAATTCATCGTGTACAGATGATGATGATGAAGATTGTCCCTACCCTTTCTACAAGGATGCAAAACAAGCTACGAGATGAAGCTTCTTTACACAGTGGGCATCAGAGGGACTCTGTGATCTGGACGTCACCACTAACGAACTGCTCCTGAGAGCAACTTCTTCCGAAAGGGAAGGGAGGGGACTTTTAGTCATCATTGTAATCACAGTGTTTTTAAAAACTAAACTTCATTGCCTTAAAGAATAATGAGTCATTTAAGAGTGCTGAAGAGATGGCTTGGTTAAGAGCATGGGCTGCTCTTCCAGAGGACTGGGGTTCAATTCCCAGCACACATAAGGCAGCTCACAGTTGTCTGTGAGTCCAGTTCCAATAGTTCTAACTCCTTCCCACAGACACACATTCAGGCCAAACATCAAAGCACACAAAATAAAGATAAGTTATTTTTTAAAAATCTTTGAAAATAAATCATTTAAGTGATATAACTCAGTGCCAAGAATTCCTATATCTATATATTTATTAATTCTATATCTATTAAAATGCTTCATTCAATCACTCAGTACACTGTGTGGGAAGTCCTTCTATATATATGTTGCTTTTATTAGTTAATGAATAAATCTGTTTCAGTCAGTGGCTTAACAGAATAGAGCTAGGTGGGAAAACTAAACTGAATGCTGGGAGAAAGAAGGCGGAGTCAGGGAGAAGCCATGGAGCCACCAGAGGGGAAAGACACAAGCTGCCAGCTAGAACCCTGCTGGTAGGCCACGAGCCTTGTGGTAAAATATAAAATAATGGAAATGGGTTCATTCTATTTGTAAGAGCTAGCTAGCAATACTCTTAAGCTACTGGTCAAACAGTATTGTAAATAATATAGTTTCAGAGTGAGTATTCCCTGGTCTGGGCAGCCGGGAAGGAACAAGCAGCTTCCCACCTACAGTACACTACATCTGTCCACACAATCCCATGGTCTCACGGCCCCCCTCATGAGACATCTCATACGGTCACACCTTTCCAGCACTGTCCACCTCAAACAGCTACCCTGTCTCAGATCAGTGACACAGTCTTGTAGACCGTCACTCTGGCCCACTGTCACGGCTCCATCACACCTGATAGTAAACGCTTCGCTGCAATAGTGTCACATAGTCCCAAAAGCAGCCTCACCCTCACAGGTCTGCCCGGTGGCACAGTCAAATGCAGTTCTCACCATCTGTCACGGGGCCACCATGTCACAAGGCACTGACACAGGTTCTGTCTCACACAGTCCCATTCAGCCTTGCGTACATTCTCAGAGCCTCTCATGGCCTCGGTAGTCACACATTTTCTGTCACACCCTATCACAGGCCCTCTCATACATGGCGGTATAGTAGGTGGCATTACACACATCGTCATGGCCTCTCACCGTCTCACACTGTCACAGGCCGTCTCATACACGGCCGTACAGTCTTACGCCATCACACACATCGTCACAGGCCCTTCAACACTGTGACACGGTCTCACACCGTCACACACTCTGTCATGGCCTCTATCTAGGTCATAGGCAGTATTAGCCTCCCCAAGTATCCCAGGCCCTCCCAACACTTCCGGCATAGTCATGTACTGTCACGCACATTGTCACACACTGTCACAGTGTCTCACAGACTCAGAAACGAAGTGGCTTGGTCTCAACTCTGCCACACACTCTCCCACACGGACCCCCACGCTGTCACACGCTGTCCCAACTTCTCAGCCCCATACAGCCCGCAGTCTCACCAGACACCCTCACACAGTGGTGTGGTCCGACAGTCACTCAGATGCCCGCCCATATTCTCACACACACCACACCCCGACAGTCGCCCACACTGCCACGGCCTTTCGGTCCTACAGTGTGGGTTGCTGGTCCCCTCAAGCAGGCTGCTGTGGTCTCTTACACACACGAACACCACCTCAGGCTCACACAATGTGCAGGTTCAGTCACAGGCTCACACTGTCACTCAGGTCCCCCCACACGTCCCCCAGCGCTATCACACAGTGGCACACGCGGTCTCACAGTCGCAGGCGCCCCGGTCCGTGGGATGCTGTCTCCTACTGTCGCGTACATTGTCACGCAGTTGCAGGCGTACAACCACAGGCCCCTCATACACGGTGGCGTGGTCTTGCACGGTCCCGCGGGTCCCGCCACACACTCTCCCACACGGTACCCCGCTGCTCACCGGGCTCCTCCTGCGTCCGCGTCACTCCTCGCTCTGCGCCGAGGCCGATTGGGCCGGGCCCGGGGCTCGATCTCGCGGCGACAACAGAGCTCACAAAGGCGCGGCAGCAGAGCTGCTCCGCGCAGGGGCCTCTGGGAGGTGGAGTCCGGCGCTTGACCTGAGCGGCGCAGGGCATGCTGGGAACGCCCACTAGGGCGCGGCTCTCCGAGGCCAGGAGCGTCTGCTGGACTCTGTCCCTTCTCCTCAGGTTTTCAAAAGCCGAACTTACTCCGGCTGCGCAGGCGCAGCTTGCTCAGGGGTGCTACTCCTGCAAGGAGTGGTGGAGGTAGGATGCTCGGCTACGCATGCGCAGTGCTGACTGGCGGCTGTGCTGGCCAGAGCCAGCAAAATAGTGACAGGTCACTGAGTGATTCGGGCTTCCTTTCTTGCTTGTTAAATTTCCCTCTGCATTACCTTTTCTCTCATTTCTTTTTGCTATTGTTGCTTTTTTTGTTTGTTTGTTTTCTTGAGACAGGATTTCTCTGTAGCCCTGTCTGGCCTATTACTCACAGAGATGCACCCACCTCTGCTAGGATTAAAGATTTGGGGGGTTGAAAGAAAGGAGGATTAAGATTTGGAGATCAAAGCCAGGTGTAGTAGTACACACCGCTAATCCCAGCCCGCACTTGGGAAGCAAAAGCTGGCAGATGTCTGGAAGTTTGAGACCACATAGTGAGTTCCAGAACAGAGAACTACGCAGAGAGACTCAAACAAACAAACAACAAACGAACAAACAAGGATTTGGATATTATCCTGGGCAGTCGAACAAGAATGTTCTACAGCAGCGATTCTCAGCCTTCCTAATGCTGTGACCATTTAATGCAGTTCCTCATTTAATGCAGACCCTAACCTTAGCTTACTTTGTTGCTACTTCCTAACTGTAATTTTGCTACTGTTAAGAATGGTAATGTAAATATCAGTGTTTTCCAGTGGTCTTAGGTGAACCCTGTGAAGGGATCTTGAACCCGTGAAGAGGACATGCCCTACGGATTGAGAACTACTGTCTATACAGAGTGGAATCATTCTTCAGCTATCAGACCACTGAAATCATGGAACCCAGGAGACTGGAATACCAGCCAGAGGAGCTTGTCTGCTTAGCACTCTTGTTACTTAACCCTAAAGCGTTCATCAGGACTCGGGCAATGGAATTAGGGACAAGGGGTGTGGCATGTCGCCGGACTACTTTGTTCAACTGTCCAACATGGCCATATTTTTTTTATGTTTTTATTTTTTGGTTTTGGTTTTTTGAGACAGGGTTTCTCTGTAGCTTTGGAGCCTGTCCTGAAACATTCTCTGCAGATCAGGCTGGCCTTGAACTCACAGAGATCCATCTGCCTCTGCCTCCCAAGTGCTGGATTAAAGGCCTGTGCCACCACTGTCCATCATGGGCCACATTTACTAAATCCCCCTTCTCTGTACTGCAGTATTATTTCTTTGATTGGTTTATTGAGAAAGGTGAGCACAGATGTTAGGGCTTCCAGGATCCAGGTTCTTACTCTACTCTTACCTTACTTAAGTCTTGACTAAAGCAAAACATTCAGCAAGATTGTTCAGTTATATTTGTTAATCTCAAAGAGGAGAGAAGAAAGACCACCAACCCAAATATTATGGCTGAATTAATTAAAACAGACTTTTTTTAAAATTCAGGTCCACGGGCTACCTTCCACTAAGACCCAGTTCAAGAGTCAGCTTTGGCTGTGAGAAAGACAAGGCTTTTAGAGCTTAAGGGTAGGGGTTTCCCAGTGCGGGATGTTGTGGGTAAAATGGAGGGGGGCTTAGAGGAGAAGAAAATAAGCATAAAAAGTTAGTCCCCCTTGAAACAAAGACATGATTGCAAAGTGGGCATAATAGCAGGTAGTCAAGTCAAAACAAGGTAGTCATAAGTGGTTATAAAACCTTTTGAAACCAAGATGGATTTGCAAGGTGGTAATAAACAGCTCTTTAAACAAAGACATGATTGCTGTTCCTGTGTAAACAGAGACTGCTCATTTGTTCTGGCTGCCTTGATCTGAATAATCACACAGACCCTACCTTAATTACAGCACTGTTTGATCAATAGCTTAGGCATATTCCTAGCTCGCCCTTACATCTTAAATTAACCTATTTCTATTAAGCTGTGTATTGCCACGAGGCTGTGGCCTCCTTGACTCTGCCTACTCTCTCTATATCGCTTCCAGCCTAGCAATATTCTGCCCTGCCATAGGCCAAAGCAGCTTTATTCATTAACCAGTAAAAGCAACATACATACAGAAGGACATCCCACATCATTCCTGGAACAGGCGGTTCAGAGTTGTTTGAATTAGGTTAGAGGTGAGGCATAGCCCAATCCCTGAGAAACACAGGTTTAACCATAAACAGGAATGAACCTAGTTTGCACATACTTTAAGATGGCTTTTAAGCCTAAGATGGAGACAGGTTGGTTCTTTATACTATCAAATATATTCAACTTTTCTCTGAAAGTGTTTTGCTAACTCCTTTCTGTTTGCTTGCTTGTTTTTTGTTTTTGTTTTTGAGACAGGGTTTCTGTGTAGTTCTGTCTGTCCTGGAAGTCACTCTATAGATCAGGCTGGCCTTTAGCACTCAGAGATCCACCTGCTTCTGCCTCCCAAGTGCTGGGATTAAAGGTGTGTGCCACAACAGCCCAGTTAACTCTTATCTCTAGTGAGAACTATCATTGATATCTCATTCATGTCTTTTTTTTTTTTTTTGGAACTTGGTTACACTTCAGTGTATGGAACAATTTAATTACTAACGGCAGGTATTACATGAGGGAAGTTTGATCTTGAGGGAAAATGCAAATATATTTAACACAAAGATTTTTAAATTGTAATTAAGTAAACAGGAATATGTCTAAACAGAAGAAAATCTTCAACTAGTACACCTATTTAAAACTGTGTTGCTGGGCTGGAGAGATGGCTCAGAGGGTAAGAGCATTGCCTGTTCTTCCAAAGGTCCTGAGTTCAATTTCCAGCAACCACATGGTGGCTCACAGCCATCTGTAATGAGGTCTGGTGCCCTCTTCTAGCCTGAAGGCATGCACACAGACAGAATATTGTATAATAAATAAATAAATAAATATTTAAAGAAAAGAAATAAAACTGTGTTGCTTTTCTTTATATTTAAGAGTTATTTTTACTTTGGAGCTGGAGAGAATGATTTTCTGCTCTTGCAGAGGACCCATGCTTGGTTCCCAGTATCAACATGGTGGCGCACAGACGCCTGTAACTCCAGTTCCGGCAGATCTGTGCACCCTTCTGGTTTCTGTTGGCACTGCATTCATGGAGTGCACATACATAAACCAGGGTTGCACACCTGGGTGTAAAATAAAATGCTCTTAATCAGTGCTCTATTGCTGGGAAGATACACCGTGGCTAATCATATCAAAACAAACTTTTATTTCTTGTCTTCTTGTGTATAAATTACCGTGCTTCAATATTAGGTGTAAAACGGTAGGTTTCCCCCCCCCCCCCCCCATTAAGTGAAGTTTTATCTGGAGATCTTCTATAAATGGAACTTTTCAGTCACATTTCCACAGGTGTGCATCCTCGGTTAACCGGTCCCAGTCACATACTAAACTAACCACACAGAATTAAAAATCAAACGCCACACATGGTCACAAGAGTTATTGCATACACAGCCATGGCCACGTACTCATAGCCAGAGAAGAAATCACGTGCGACTTTCAGAAGAATGCTACAGGATGCGAACACCCTTCCACATCTCAGCACATAGGCGCCTGTCTCATGGCTCACAGAACGTTGCTACACCTGATTAGACCGTTTGGCAGCCTCGAGACTACATTTCCCAGAAAGACTGCAACGTAAACTCGCTCTCTAGTAGCACCAGTGACGCTTTCTGCGCTTGCGCCACCTTCTGGTGTTGGGCAGCCGTTGGTATTGATGTGGTAATCCGGCTGTGGGCAGTAGGCAGCCGGACCAAGGAGGGAACAAGTGGAGGTTCCAGAGCTATCCGGAAGCTCCGCGGTGAATATGGGAGCAGGCGCCAAAGACCTAGAGTCCCAGCCTTCAGACTAATCGCGACATCCCCCCCCCCCCCCCCCACACACACACCGTTTTTTATAGGCCCGGTTCTGGACTACATTTTCCGTTGTACTCCGCGGCTAGCACTCAGGTGGTGCTCTCTTCTTGTGCCCAGTTTCTCAGGCAACTTAGTAGACGTAGGACAGTTTGGGAAGGGTCCTCTACCTTCTGAAATTAGGGATATTTTGCTTTTTAGCATTATGTTTGCCTTTGTTTATTCTGAGACACAGTAGTGTTTTATTGTATGTATATATAATTATACACATACACACATTTATAACATATCAAAGCAGATCTGGAGTTGATTAAAAATTTTTACAGTAAAATACTTATTTTTTAAAAAAAAGGATTTATTTATTTGTATGTGTGTGGGTGTTTTGCTTGCATACAGTGCCCACAGAGGCCAGAAGAGGGCGTTGGATCCTCTGGAACTGGAGTTATGATAAATTGGTAGTTGCCATGTGGCTGCTAGAACCCCAATATGGGTCCTCTGCAAGGGCAGCAAGTTCTTCTAACTGCTGAGCCTCCCTCCAATCCCTGTATTTGCAAACAAGCTTAAGCACAGGGCTTAATAGGCACATAGGAAAGAATAAGACAAGCCCACGTGTGAGTATAACCTTTTAAAGGGATGATATATACATATCTACATTAAGAACCCATAGAACCACTACTTTAGGAACAACACAGGGCCACCTAAATGATCTTCTTTAGGTTCCCTATCCAGCAGCGGGGAAACTGTTGAGTGAGTCACGGGTAATAATATGGTGCCTATAAATGTGCTTGTAATAAGGGCGCACTTCTCATTACATCGTGTTAAGTGCCTTTCATAATTATTTCGCTTAAAATTAGAAATATTTATAATGTGTCAGGTATTCCTTTATGATCCTTACAAAGTAGCATTTGTTCCTCTTTTTTTTTTTTTTTTTTTTTTTTTTTTTTTTTTTTTTGAGACAAAGTTTCTCTGTAGCTTTTGGTTCCTGTCCTGGAGCTAGCTTTTGTAGACCAGGCTGGTCTCGAACTCACAGAGATCCGCCTGCCTCTGCCTCCCGAGTGCCGGGATTAAAGGCGTGTGCCACCACCGCCTGGCACAGAGTACCATTTGTTTAGTGAACTCAAGAAGTGGTTAAGTGACAAAACTATAGAACCTTGGATTTTTTTTATTTGCTTTTTGTGGGGGCCATTGTGTGCCATGAAAACCCAAAGTGGAGGTCAGAGAACAACTTGTAGGTGTGGGTTCTCTCCTTCCACCATGTAGGTTGTGGGAATCAAACTCAGATTGCTACACTTTATCCACTGAACTATTTCATTAGCCACCCACCGTGTCGTTCTCTTCCATTGCTTTGTTTTCTTGTTTTAAACTCATCTATCAGTAGTGGTTGATTTCGTTTTGCTGAATGTTCGTATAATTGTGCAAATGAACTAGTTGTGAATAACTTTCCCTCATAACTGATGTGCAGTTTCTTGAGGCGTCCAGGAGGGGATGTGTAAACTCCTGGAGCTTGTGAATTGCCTGATGTGGATGCTGGGAACTGAACCCATGTCTTCTGCAAGAGCAGCGAGTGCTCCTAACCACTGAGCCATCTTTTGCCCCTCAAGCTCAAGTCTGATTATAGTCTATTATTATGGCTGGGCTAAACATGATTCCTCACTTACCTACTTGTGGACTTAACCTATTAATGTGCTAATTTTGCATGTTTTTCTTCAACAGGTGTGATTGTGTGTGCAACTTCACACACTGCTGTATCTCTGGAACAGTCCATTTATGTAATGATATGGAGCCCAACATTCGTACAACATGATCCTGCTCCATCTAATTGCCTGATTATCTTCTGCAGCCTCACCCTAGGTCTTGACTCATGGTAGGCCCCATTTGGGCTTTAGAGCTCTTTGTGCATTTGGAAGCTGGAGAAACAGCCAGGGTGACTTCAGAATGGTTCCACTTGATGTGTGGGAGATTAAATGGCTGAGTCGTGTGAGTGCTTCATTTTGGATCAAGGGCTATGTACATTATGCAAGCTCTCCTTACTCCCTGGGTGAGGAGCACTTTCCCTGTCCTGTGAGGACTGCATGGCTCTCCGTCACTGGAACAGGTCTGAGGACCCCTGAGTTCTGCACTATCTGCGGTATTTAAGGGAAGTAGGGGAGAAAGAACCACTCGAGCTGTACCTCCTCGGCAGCAGCTGAAGTTGACTTCCTGGTGTTGGGTGACGGTTTATCCTAGATCTCTACAAGTTAATGGACAGTTAGAGGCAGGTGTGGGCATAACTCTGGCATCCAGGGAGCTGTGAGGTAAATTAAGATGTAAGAATTAGCCAATAGGAAGCTAGAGCTAATGGGCCAAGCAGTGATTTAATTAATACAGTTTCTGTGTGGTTATTTCAGGGCTAAGCTAGCCGGGCAGCCAGGAACCAACGAGTGGATCCCCTCCTTGCAACATGGTAGCAATGCAGCAGCTACCCTGAGGCCCATAAGCCAGAGGGCACACGTCTGTCTACCAAGACATGGCGGCAGTGCAGTAGCCATCCACAGGCCCATCTAGTCGCTGACTCCTCCTGTGGTTTCCTCTACTCTGAAATGTAACCCAACACCACGACCACTGTCAACTCGGAAGTAGCCCCTCTTGAACTTTTCCATGGCTTGAAGGGAGTGATGGAAAAAGAATGACCTTGTGCTCAGAGCTCAATTTACTGGGGGGTGAGACCCTTCTACAGCATTACGTTTAATCTTATTCTGATTATAAGCAAAAACTGCACGGGGACAGGCAAGCTAGCTCAGTGGGTAAGTGCACCTGCCACAAAAGCCTAACGACCTGTGTTGAATCCCGGGCGGGACCCACAAGAAGTCAGGTACATTGGCTCATATCTATAATCCCATCACTCCTGCAGTTGGATGAGAGGCAAAGACAAGAGAATCACCTGGAAGCTTCTGGGGCTATTCTGGATTAGGCAGTACGGCCAAAACGAGAACCTCTGCCTCAGTGAGAGAGCCACTGCAAAAGTCATCCCTGACCTCCACACAGTTGCCTCAGCATGCATGTACTGGCATTTATGCATGCACTGTTGGGTCCCTTGAGGGCAGGCCTTCGCACCCCCACTTGATCTGTTTTGCACTCTTAAGGTTGGTTGAAAACAGGAACAATCTGTTGTTTTTTAGCAATGTTTCTAAGGATGTTTACCCCTAAGCCATTGAGTTACAGTGATGAGCTTCCTGCTATTGCTGGTTTGGCCTCCCCTGCTGAGGGCTATATATACTTGTGAGAAAGTGGAATAAAGGGCTTGTTTGCAGAACCTGAAGTTGTGTTGCGTGTTAATCCCGACATCCCTCGTTCAGAAGAACGACAGTTGCCGTGCTGGCGCAGCATGCACAGTAGAGGAAAATTACTTGTAAAGGCCCCGTGGTGTATTCCATCCAAGTCTACCTGGCATACGACTTCAGTCACAGTGACAAGCGACACTGCAGCCACAGCTACCGACCTCACTGGGTAAAAAGACTCATTTCCATGATGATGCCAGGAGCCATGAACAGAACTGATGAGCACCTCTGAATACACTCATCAGGTTCATGAAGCAGAAGAGCCCCGAAAACTGCACAGGCACCGCCACGGCCACGGCACAGGCACGGCCACGGCACAGGCACGGCCACGGCACAGGCACCGCCACGGCACAGGCACGGCCACGGCACAGGCACCGCCACGGCACAGGCACCGCCACGGCACATCGGTCTGTCACTCACCTGAACACTAACCTCCTGCTGTGCCCCTTTCCTCTATCCAGCACTCCTTGCCTTGCTCTAAGATGGATATGACATCAGGTTTGTATATGGTGAGACCTAAGAAGAGGAAAAACACATCATTGGTCCTGCTGAGAGGCCTTGGAGTAGCGATCCAGGGCTCTCTCACTGAGTGGGGGGACAACTGCAGAAAGCGCCAAAATAAAATGCAATAGAGTAGTGGAAGGCTTTCAGCAACTGGCTGCCTTTTGTACACTCAAAAGTGACCAGTCATGGAACAGAAGGGCACCCAATAATTGACAAGGAAGGGGCGCACCCAGGAAGATCCGGACTAACAGAGCAGACCACTTTACCCAGGGAGACCAGATGGCTGTAGTTCTCCAGCATCACATCTCTGTAGAGAGCCCTCTGAACAGGCTGGAGGCACTCCGTAGACAGATGTGCCCACACATGCTCTGAACTGTTTAGGCAGGTCAAGAATCCAGTCACACACCCCTCCCATCACTTCTTTTTAAAGTTATGATAAAGGTACTCATAACACCTTCACCATTTTTAAGCATACAGTTCAGCAATATTAAGAACACTCACAGACTGGAGAGATGGCTCAGTGGTTAAGAGCACCAGCTTCTCTTCCAGAGGTCCTGAGTTCAATTCTCAGCAACTGTATGGTGGTTCACAGTCATCTATAGTTAGAGCTAATGTCCTCTTCTGGTGTGCAGGCATAAATGCAGATAGAGCACTCATACACATAAAATAAATAAATCTTTAAAAAAAAAGAACATCCAACTTTCACCTGATCCATCTTCAGTGCATCTGGCAGAATCCTCATGAATTTTGCAGAGTGCAATTGACATGCTATAAGATGCACACCTGCTGAGTGCTGTATGGATGGATGCTGGCAGGTTTGTATACCTGTGTACCTGGGTGACCACTACTAAGTCAAGTGGGCATGTCCTTTGTACCCCTTCCTGCACCACCCCTGAA
Organism: Microtus oregoni; assembly: GCF_018167655.1. NCBI lineage: Eukaryota > Metazoa > Chordata > Mammalia > Rodentia > Cricetidae > Microtus > Microtus oregoni. The sequence goes on from NW_024543065.1 coordinate 44,228,749, forward strand.
GTCCTATCAGGAAGCTGGTCCTTTGCAGAAATCACTCCTGATTATATTTCTGTTTTCGTAGACCCTACTAGTGTTTTCCTCAGCATGGCTCAGAGCTACATGGATAATTTAGAGCCCGTGCAACACAGATTTCACACCTTCCATTTCCAGAGTTGCCTCCACCTTTCCGATTTTCAATTGCTTTGCCATAATCAAGAGTGTATAGGTGTTGAACCTTCTAATACCCTTTTAAAGTGTGGCAAGGATTTATTAGGCAGATCACTAGTGGCCAGGCGGTGGTGGCGCACACCTTTAAGCTCAGCACTTGGGAGGCAGAGGCAGATGGATCTCTGTGGGTTCGAGGCCAGCCTGGTCTGTAGAGCTAGTTCCAGGACTACACAAAGAAACGCTGTCTCAAAACACCAAACCCAAACAAACCAATGAAAGAAATTAAAAGAAACCAGAAAGGTCTGTCACAGTGAATAAAGGCCATGGACAGGTGATTATAGATGCTGAGCCACCAGCACAAATTAGAATCTAGTAAACATCGGGGTGGTTCTTAACCTGCCAGGTCACCCACAAATACAGAAATGACTCTCCATGCCCCTCCCCCCCATTGCTTGGCTTCCCACATGCAGTCACATGTCAGAAGGCTCCTGCCTTTCCAGCTATCATGGGGCACTTGTGTGTGACAGACACCAAGTTGGGAACCCTGACAAAAATGCCAAGCAGTGGCAGGGAGGAGGAACAAGCAGAGGCACCCTCTTGAGAACATGCCAGCTTTCACTGTCCTTTCTTTTTCTGGAAAGAGAAAAGTAACTATTTTCTGGTCCTCTTCTTTTTCAGCATTGGAATCGGGATATGGTAGCAAAATGCTATCCTCAAAGCAGCACATGAATGAAGCGGAGTCACCAGCGTGGGCGACAGTGGGAAGCCTTACAGACTCGAGTGTCCAAGATGACTGGGAAGGCACAGGCCTGTTTGACTGACAGACAGCCAGGCAGTCCAGGCAGAAATGCCAGTCCTGGGCTAAGCAGTCATGAAGAAATGCCCACTTGGGGCTGGAGAGATGGCTCAGAGGTTAAGAGCATTGCCTGCTCTTCCAAAGGTCCTGAGTTCAAATCCCAGCAACCACATTGTAGCTCACAACCATCTATAATGGGGTCTGGTGTCGTCTTCTGGCCTGCAGGCATACACAGAGACAGAATATTGTATACATAATAAATAAATATTAAAAAAGAAAAAGAAATGCCCACCTTATACCAGCACACCTCTCTTACTGTTTATCAGACAAAGTCCTGTAGGAATAATAAACTCAAAAAAAAAAAAGACTTCCGACAAGAGGAGTTCCTCAATAATTAAGGAATTCTTCCTATTGAGAAGCCCTACAGATGTAGGGGATGTGGGGGGGCCTTTAAATATGGTTCGCGACCAATCCAGCATGAGAATATCCATTCTGGCCAGAAGCCTATGAGTGTCAAGAATGTGGGAAGGCCTTCAATGCTGGCTCCAATTTCATACAACACCAGCGAGTTCATACAGGCCAGAAGCCTTATGCATGTAAAGACTGTGTTAAAGCCTTCAGTCGAAGCTCGCAACTGATCGAACATCAGCGAAACCATACTGGGGGGAAACCCTATCAATGTACGGACTGTGGCAAGGCCTTCAACCGGAGCCCACATCTTAAAGTACATCACAGAATTTATACTGGGGAAAAGCCCAGGAGTGTGGGAAGACCTTTGGTCACAGGTCTCAGTTGATTCGACATCAGACTGCTCATACTGGCAAGAAACCCTTCGAGTGTAAAGACTGTGGGAAGGCTTTCATCAAGGATCCACTCTTAGCCGACATCAGAGAGAAACCTTATGTGTGCAAGGCACGTGGCAAGACCTTTAGGGTAACCTCCCAGCTTAAGCAACACCAGAGTGTTCATTCTGGGGAGAAACTTGACCAGTGTGAGGTTTGCAGGCAGGCCCTCAAGCGGGTCTCACATCTCACAGTGCATTATAAAACCCATACAGAGGAGAAGCCGTGTGACCGTGAGGAATGTGGGAAGGCCTCCAGTCATTGCTCTCAGCTGGTTCAGTATCAGGTCATCTGTTCCAAGGGAAAGCCCTATGAGTATAAGGGATGTGGGAGGAGCGTAACTCGCGCTCCGATGGCCATTCTACATCCGAGACTGCGCAATAGAGGAACACGTGTGAACGTGATAAATGTAGAAAAGCCGTCCCTCGGCACTTACCCACTATTAGTCATCAGGGAATCGGTCCTGGCAAGCAACCACATGAACGGAAGTGATGCAGAGAGCCCATTAGCATAGGGCAATCACAGCGTGTGGGTCTGGGAGAAAGGGAAGCTAAATGTAAATAAGATGCCTCTATTTAGAGTTTTCTAAACCAAACACACAGGGAACACTGGAAATATATTATTAAAAAAAGAAAAAAGAAAAGAGCCGGGTGGTGGTGGCGCACGCCTTTAATCCCAGCACTTGGGAGACAGAGGCAGGCAGATCTCTGTGAGTTCGAGGCCAGCCTGGTCTACCCCCCCATACACACACACAAAGAAACTACCAAATGCCCAGTCAATAGATTCAAAACAAAGCTACAAAAGAGGCATTAGTTTCACATTCTTTTGCAGTCCAAACGATCATTTCTAAATTCAGTTGTTTATAAGGCTGGGATCTGGGCCAGGCATTGCTGTGTAGCCCTGGCTGGTCTTCAGTTTGGGGCAGCCCTCTACCTCAGTCTCACTAGCACTGGGTTACAGGCCTGTGACAATGTCTGGCTTTGCTTCTAGCTGAAAACATTCACACTGTGTAGAAAGTATATTGTCATTCCTTCTAGACCAGAAGACGTGGAATCTGTAGGAAAAAGTCTTCTTGCTCTTAGGTGTAGGTGGATTTTTCTGTCCCGCCACCCAGTTCCCAAAGAACTATTGATTATAAATGCTTGGTTGTTACTAGCTAACTCTTCCATTTTAAATCAACCCGTATTTCTTATCTATGCTCTGCCATGTGTCTTGGTACCTTTTCTCAGTACGGCAAGCTCACCTCTCAGAGTCTCCTCACGATTCTTTTTTTTCCTTTTTTTTTTATTGAGAAAAGAAAAAAAACATAAACAAAAATCAAGTTTCCACCTCCTCCCAGCCTCCCATTTCCCTCCCCCTCCTCCCACCCTTCTCCCCCTCCTCCCACCCTTATCCCCCTCCCCCCACTCCTCTCCCCCTCCCTCTCCAGTCCACAGAGCAGTCCGGGTTCTCTGCCCTGTGGTAAGTCCTAGGTCCTCCCCCCTCCGTCCATATCTAGGAAGGTGAACATCCAAACTGGCTAGGCTCCCACAAAGCCAGCACATTAAGTAGGATCAAAACCCCCTGCCATTGTCCTTGGCATCTCATCAGCCCTCATTGTTCGCCATGTTCAGAGAGTCCGGTTTTATCCCATGCTTTTTCGGTCACAGTCCAGCTGGCCTTGGTGAGCTCCCAGTAGATCAGCTCCACTGTCTCAGTGGGTGGGTGCACGCCTCGTGGTCCCGACTTCTTTGCTCATGTTCTCCCTCTTTCTGCTCCTCATTGGGACCTTGGGAGTTCAGTCCAGTGCTCCTGTGTGGGTCTCTGTCTCTATCTCTATCCATCACCAGATGAAGGTTCTATGATGATATGCAAGATATTCGTCAGTATTGCTCTAGGATAGGGTCATTTCAGGTTCCCAATCCTCAGCTGCCCAAGGAACTAACTGGGAACCTCATCATGGGCCCTTGGGAGCCCCTCTAGGGTCAAGTCTCTTGCCCACCCTAAAGTGGCTCCCTTAACTAAGAATTGTGGTTCCGTGCTCTCCTATCCACCTTTCCTTTATCCCAATTCTCCTGTTCCCCCAAGTCCCCCCTACTTCCCTTCTACCTTTTCTCTCCCCATCTCCCCTTACCCCCATCCCACCCCACCCCCAAGATCCCAATTTTCTCTCCGGCAATTTGGTCTACTTCCCTTAGCCAAGAGGATAACTATATGTTTTTCCTTGGGTTCACCTTCTTACTTAGCTTCTTTAGGTTCACCTATTGTAGACTCCGTGGCCCTTATTTATGGCTAGAAACCAATTATGAGCGAGTACATCCCATGTTCATCTTTTTGGGTCTGGGACACCTCACTCAGGATAGTGTTTTCTATTTCCATCCATTTGCATGCAAAGTTCGAGAAGTCATTGTTTTTTACCGCAGCGTAGTACTCTAGTGTGTAGATATTCCATACTTTCTTCATCCATTCTTCCATTGAAGGGCATCTAGGTTGTTTCCAGGTTCTGGCTACTCCTCACGATTCTTAAGACTCCTCCCCTTCTTTTGTGCTCTCTTTTGGTCTGCCAGTCCCACCTAACCTCTGGCTGTCCAACTGTTGGACAGCCAGCGTCTTTATTAACCCAACCACAGTGACATATATTAACACAGTGTAAAGGAATATTCCACACTGCCCACTGATTCTTACATTACTCTCAACTGTTTCTTCCTATTTCAGGAATAGCCTTGGTTTTGGACAGTGCTTTTTAGTTTCTACATGTCTAGATTGTTTTGGGGCCATCCTTTGTCTCGTGTCACAGTTGGATTTTTGCTGCTTACCCATCAGCCATACCCAGCAATTGTTAGCATCTGCTTCCTGCTTTAGAATCTGACAATAGGCCTGGACATGGTGGCACAGGCCTATAATCCCAGCACCTGGGATTGAGAAGCAGGCCAGATCTCTGTGAATTTGAGGGCCAGTCTGGTCTACAGAGCTAGTTACAGGAGAGCCAGGGCAATAGAGAAAAACCCTATCTCAAAAAAAAAAAAAAAGAAAGAAAGAAAGAAAAAAGAAAGAAAAAAATCTGATATAGCAGATTCAAATTTCCCAACTTCCTGTGCAGCTCAGAGTGACCTGTGTATCTCTGTATTGGCTACTGGAATCGTCTGTGGACTTCTGGAAAGAAGTTGATGTATTAATGAGAGAGATGCTATCCTAAGAAACTGATCTGTAAAAAAACGGTATCCCTCAGGGTGGAGGGCCTTTGATGGTGTGCAGTGTGAAGGACGAATGGCTATGAGTGCATCCTCCAAGTGATGCCCCACCCTCACATCCTCCAAGTGATGCCCCACCCTCACATCCTCCAGGTGATGCTCCACCCTCGTCCTCCAAGTGATGCCCCACCCTCACATCCTCCAGGAGATGCTCCACCCTCACATCTTCCAGGTGATGCCCCACCCTCACATCCTCCAGGTGATGCCCCACCCTCACATCCTCCAGGTGATGCCCCACCCTCACATCCTCCAGGTGATGCCCCACCCACACATCCTCCAAGTGATGCCCCACCCTCACATCCTCCAGGTGATGCCCCACCCTCGTCCTCCAGGTGATGCCCCACCCTCACATCCTCCAGGTGATGCTCCACCCTCATCCTCCAAGTGATGCCCCACGCTCACATCCTCAGGGTGATGCCCCACCCTCACATCCTCCAGGTGATGCCCCACCCACACATCCTCCAAGTGATGCCCCACCCTCACATCCTCCAGGTGATGGCCCACCCTCGTCCTCCAGGTGATGCCCCACCCTCGTCCTCCAGGTGATGCCCCACCCTCACATCCTCCAGGTGATGCCCCACCCTCACATCCTCCAGGTGATGCCCCACCCTCGTCCTCCAGGTGATGCCCCACCCTCGTCCTCCAGGTGATGCCCCACCCTCACATCCTCCAGGTGATGCCCCACCCTCACATCCTCCAGGTGATGGCCCACCCTCGTCCTCCAGGTGATGCCCCACCCTCATCCTCCAGGTGATGCCCCACCCTCACATCCTCCAGGTGATGCCCCACCCTCACATCCTCCAGGTGATGCTCCACCCTCACATCCTCCAGGTGATGCCTCACCCTCACATCCTCCAGGTGATGCCCCACCCTCGTCCTCCAGGTGATGCCCCACTCTCACATTCTCCAGGTGATGCTCCACCCTCACATCCTCCAGGTGATGCCTCACCCTCACATCCTCCAGGTGATGCCCCAACCTCATCCTCCAGGTGATTCTCCACTCTCACATCCTCCAGGTGATGCTCCACCCTCACATCCTCCAGGTGATGCCCCACCTTCACATTCTCCAGGTTATGCCCCACCCTCACATCCTCCAGGTGATGCTCCACCCTCGTCCTTCAGGTGATGCTCCACCCTCATCGGAGCTCTAGCCCTCCCACATCGGCCCCATACATACGCTTTTCCAGCAACCACTCTGATGAAGGCTATCCCCCAGTGAAGATGTTCAGATGATTCTAGCTTGGGTATGACTGAAATACAATCTATCCAATGGGTGGTGGTGGCACACACCTTTAATCCCAGCACTCTGGCCACCGAGGTAGGGGGAATCTGCGCAAAGAAACCCTGACTCAAAAATAAAAATACAACAAAACAAAAAGGACAGGAGAACATGTAGCCTAGCCGGCACGCCCTGTGTGCCTTGAGCAGGTGGCATGTGGGGTTTTGTCACATTCTTAGACTCTTCCTTGCTGCTTTGCCATGGTACCACCATCCCAAAAGACGTACCTAATTTTTTTAACCTCACCAAAGGAATCACATTCTTCAATATCTTCCGACTTGTGTCTTCATGACTCTCTTTTTAAAAGAGATTTTTGTGTGTTGGCACATCAGCTGATGCTCTCACCTCAGTGTGGCCACCTTGTGAGAATCCACGATGTTTGTTTCTCTGTTTCTCTTTGCTGGATATTCAGGTTGCTTCTGGGTTTCTGATGATTTAAAATTTTTCTGATGAGCCTATTCCATGTTTTTTACTTGTTTGTTTTGTGGCAGTGGAGTGGTGGCGGACACTACATCCACACTATTATCTCCAGGCTAGACTTCTAACAGTAGATTCTTACACGGAGCAGCTAAACTCACGGCAGCCCCACTTGAGAACTGTTGTTGGGCCTGGACTGTTGCCACCATCCAACTGCCACTGTCAGTCATAGCATGAGCGAACTGGACCCAGCTTCTTAGGGAGACCTCTGGGAATAAAAATCCCACTGAGCTGGGGGCCTTTTAGGAGTGCATGAGAAGGATGTTTCCCGTCATCCCTGCCAGTGAAATCAGAACTGGTCTGAAAGCTGAGCCTTCTGAGTATGTGAACACACTGCTATCAGTGGGTTAAGGAATTCCTTCTCGGGTTGGAGAGATGGTTCAGAGGTTAAGAGCAGCTGGCTGCTCTTCCAGAGGTTCTGAGTTCAATTCCCAGCAACCACATGGAGGTTCAAAACCATCTGTAAATGAGATATGGTGCCCTCTTCTGGCCTGAAGGCACACATACAGACAGAACAATAAATAATTAATAAATAAATCTTAAACATATTAATAAATCTTAATAAATAAATCTTAAAAAACAAAAACAAAACCCCACACTTCTTTGCAAGGCCTTGAATCTAGACTAACTTGTCCAGAACTTGTATGTCTGGGAGAAGCATGAGAGAAAGACTTGCATTATGAGAGCGACATCTCTCCACACTTGGGAAACAGGTTGGCTGGGTGTGGTGGCGTGGAGTAGAGTTTACTTGGAAGATTGAGACAGGAACATCACTGGACCCCAGAACTTCCAGAAAAGTGTATGGCGTGCTAGTGCATACCTTTAATTCCAGCAGAGGCAGGCGGACCTGGTCCGAGGCCAGCCTAGTCTACAAAGTGAGACAGGGTTACGCAGAGAAAACCTGTCTCAAAAAACCAAAACAAGCCGGACGGTAGTGGCGCACGCCTTTAATCCTAGCACTCGGGAGGCAGAGGCAGGGTCTCTTTGAGTTCGAGGCCAGCTTGGTCTACAGAGCGAGTTCCAGGACAGGCTCCAAAGGTACAGTAAAACCCTGTCTTGAAAAAAAAAAAAAAAAAAAAAACCAAAACCAAAACAAAACCAAAGCCAAAAAAACAAAACAAGCAAGGTGTAGTTGAACACTCTACCCAGCAGGTGGCACTGTTGTACTGTAAAACGTCTCTTAGTGCCATTGTGTTCTTACCAAAGATTATTAAAAATTCTTTCATCTCTCTAGCGTTACCCCTGATTGGGCCAATATCTTCTGATATCTTCTGATTCCTTGTGGACAGTTTTACAGGGCATAAATATAGTAAATTTCACTATTCATTGTTTTGTTGAGAAAGGGTCTCACTACGTAGCCAAGGCTGGATTTGCAAGTAAGCACCATCCTATTTTTTTTTTAATATTTTTATTCCCTAGATCCAATCGATGTCCTCACCACTATCGTGCTTTAGCACTGAGATGCCTCTGTAGCTTTAATAGACATTGAATTCAGTGCAATTTAGCTTCCTTCCCGACACCACGGTTTAAGTGTGCCAGTTGAATGCTGGCATCCCCTCCCCCACTGTAGAAACAGAAACCCAAGGAGCTCAGTATGTCCGTGCCTCATCTCAGCTGCAGGATTAGACCATCCTGTCCTCTGTCTAGGAACCTGAAAAAGTGCAGAAAGTCAGAAGATGTCTAGATGGTGAGACCAATGAGGAGGCTTCTGTCTGTCTGTCCATCCATCCATCATTCTCTCCCCATGTATCATTAATTCATGTATATTACATTATATAAATAACATATCTATTATATATTATTCACCTTTCTATCACCCACCTATCTATTCTTTCATTTCAAGAAGTGGAAAAGATAGTCTTGTTATTTAGAAAAAGGTCGTTTCAATCACGTTTGAGTTTCTGCAAATGAGACGATTGAAAGCTTTGTTCTGAAGTTTTTTTTCTTCACTTCTGCATCTCCAGCTCCTGGGAGCTAAAAGTGTTTTGAAACAGGATCATCATTCTAGCCTAGGCTGGTCTGGAACTCACCATGAAACCAAAGCTGGCCTTGAATTTGTGGCAATTCTCCTGCCTCAGCTCCTCAAGGGCTGAGATTACAGGAACGAGCCACGCGATCTCCCAGTGGTCTGTTATGGTCTTTGCGTGACTACAGGGAGGTAGCTAGTTGCCAGAGCAACCAAATAAGCGCTATCCGCTGCGACTCACAGCTCTGTGGGTCAGTGGGATAAAGGGTTAGCAGTAGCAGATGATTTACTCAATCCTGCCTGCCGAATGAAGCACTAGCTCCCCCCCACCCCCCAAAAGCAAAACGAAACACTTCAAGGCTTTCAGAAAGACCAACAAGAAGACAGCCATGTGCTGGGAGAGAGACACACTCCAGTTCTGTGGGGTTTGAAGCTCCCATTCTCAGAGTTCTGGATTTCGTCTTAACTATCTCCACCTGTTCATATGTTGCTTTAAAGTGTCCTATAAACAACAACAACAACAACAAACCCCGTGCTTCCTTGGTATCTCTCACTCTAGCAAATTAATAGAACTTAAGAAGTGAGGGCCGTGGAAACCCTGTAGAGACAGAAACAAAGGCAAAACTGCCGAAGTTTGGGATTTCCATCACAAATAGCGGGGAATTTTGTGGGACCAAGCCTTCGGTCTCCAGTTGACAGAGTCGATGACAGCCAGCAGATATCTTTTGTGGAAAAGGTTTTCAAAGACGTTGATGTGTGTGCTATTTGAAGAAAACAGAAAAAGCATGCTACACCCTCGCTGCTTTACATTTCTTTACAGCTTTTCCCCTCCTCCAGCGTTTGTCAGGTCTGTCTTCATCCGTGGGAAGTAAAAGCTCCGACAGCAGGGAATTGTGTTTCTTTCTCTTTTCATCCAAGTGGACGTTTTATTTGTTTCAGTTTTTATACAAGTATTGATTTCTTGGTCCTTCAAAGGCAGGGGTAATTTCTTCTTTGGCAAACGGCATTAAAAGCCTGACTCTTGTCTACTTCCTATGTCATGTTCACTACTCCCAACGCTAATAATGACATTCCCATTTTGCAGGTGAAACATATGCTGATTTGCTGGTCACAGAGGTGGTCACCGTGAGTGTGAAGGAGGAGGCGATCAGATGCAGAATGGTGGCTGTTCTTGTGTGGCAAAGCTTAGCTTGCAAAGATCAAACTTCCAAGCCCGGCGTCGTGGTGACTCACTCCTTTAACCCCAACATTTGGGAGTTGGATACAGAAGGACTAGTAGTTCAAAGTCACCCTTGGCTACATCGCCAGTTCCGAGGCTAATCTAGGCTCACCTCATATCTCTTCCTTCCCTAAAAAAATAAAAAAATCATAGTCTCAAACACTAACATCAAGGATCGAGCTTGGTGAGCTAACAGGGACACAGACATCAAGGAGACACGTCAAGGACTAGCGCTCACGCCTTGGTGGCTGCTGGTAACTAGGGACGCTTCTGGTCTCTAGGCAGTACGAAAAGCTTTTTGAAGAGCTGACGCACGAGCCGCCCCAACTGACACGCCCAGCAACCCTGGGCCTTCCCCCTCTGCAGAATCACGCACTCAGTCCCACAAAGTCCCAGCTCTCATCCCTTCTGCCACCTGCGGTAGCAGAATGGCCTTGGAAGGTGCCCTTCTCCACGAGCCCCGCCCTTTATCTCTGACTCCTCTGAGAACCCGCCCCTTCTCCCCCAAGCCCGCCCTCACCTCAGACTGCACTGAGAACCCGCCCTACTGGCTAAGCCCCTCCCCTCGCAGACTGCTGAGATCCCTCCCCGTTCTCTGCTTACTGCCGCCCTCACCGCTGAGAATCCGCCCATTATTCGCAAGTCCCGCCCCTTCAAATTCTGCTGAGAACCCGCCCATTCTCTGCAAGCCCCGCCCCTTCCTCAAGCCCCGCCCCAGCTCAGAACGTGCTGAGAACCGCCCTACTTGCTAAGCCTCGCCCCTCGCCTCAGACTCCTCTGAGAACCCGCCCTACTTGACAACACCGCCCCCAATCTCAGACAGCTGCGACCCCGCCCTTTCTCCGCTTAGCGCCGCCCTCACCACGGACTCCTCTGAGACTCCGCCCCCCCCCCCGCAAGTCCCGCCACTTATCCAAGCCCCGCCCCTCGTTTCAGACTCCTCTGAGAACCCGCCCTACTTGGTAACTCCGCCCCTCACATAATACTGCTTAGCACCGCCTCACCACAGACTCTTCTGAGACCCGCCCTTCTCTACAAGCCCCGCCCCCTCAGAGTCGGCTGAGAGCCCGCCCAACTGACTAAGCCCCGCCCTCACCTCCAACTAGCCCCGCCCTCACCGCGCTCTAAGAACCCGCTCTTCTCCGTAGGACCCGCCTCTCATCTCAGTCTTCTCTGGGAACGCGCCCCTTACGCCAAGCCCCGCCTTTCTCGGGCTCTGCCCCTCTGCTGCGGCTAGAAGAGACTGCGCCTGCGCCTAGCTTGTCCGTTGCCTCCCAGCGTCCCTAGGTTGACAGCCTTTGGGTAAGGCGACCGATGGGGGAGTGGGAGCCCGAAAGCTGGGGCTGGGGAGAGCCTCGTAGTCTCCGCGTTTCCTAGAGGTCAGCGTCTCTGGAGGTAGGCTTGGCGGATACGTGGAATCCGGGGGCGCGAGGGCACAGACGGCTGAGGGTTCGGATCTAAGTGCGTGCTTGGGTGTGCCAGGCCGAAGTGTGTGAAACGAACTGGGCTGTGAGTTTTCAGGGTGACTGTACGTTCGTGTGAGTGTGTGGGAGAGGAAGACAGGGTTTGAGAAATAAATGGTGCGGATGTGAGGTGATCGTGAATCGTAGGGTAGGTCGTCTATCTTCCGTGGTCTACGTTACAGCACTTAATGCTTGGAATGTCCAAAGTACCGAATATCCTGATGAGCGTTCGTGGTGGATGGATGGCAGATTCAAGGTAGCTTCAGGGTCAGGGCTGATCATCGCAGACGCCAAAAAAGATTAGAAGATAAAGAATTTCAGTCCCAAACCCCAACTGGGAGAGGAGAGGGGCTGAAGGGTAAATTGATCACCAAAGGACAATGTTGTCGTTGTTGTTGTTTTGAGATAGAGTATTGTGTACCCCTGGCAGTTCTCAAACTCAGTGTGTAAGTAGAGGATGACTTTGAACCCCTGATCTTCCTGCCTCATCCTCCAAAGTGCTGTGATTTCAGGCATGTGCGACAACTTTGTGGAGCTGATTCTCCCCTTTACTTTTTCCTCCCCTCCCTTAACTTTTTATGTGAGTTCTGGGAACCGAATTCTGGTCCTCGGGCTGGAATGTGAACTTTACCCACTGGGCCATCTCTCCAGCTCTTCATATATCTTTAAACATATTCTTTATAATGATCTTGTTAACAGGGGTTTTATCGAGTTCTGGGAGCCACTCAGGCAAATTGATTGAACTGTGAGGAACTCATAGAAAACTTTGATTTATAGCCAGTCCTTCAGCAGCACAGGTGAGACGACTTGGAACTTGCACCTAGCATCAGGATTCAGAAGCAGTCACTGGGACTGAGTCTTCAACCTGTGGAGTCTGGCTTATCTGATAGTCCCAGAGCTGAATTAGATGAAGAGATACCCAGCTTGTGTCTTCTGCAGAACTGTTTGCTGGATGTGTTTGGGGAAACTTCAGAAGTGTTTGTGTTGCAAAGAAGAGACTGAATTTGTGTATTCTCTGTATCATCAAAGTGTGTGTGTGTGTGCGTGTGCCTGTGTGTGTGTGTTAGAGACTTGAGTCTGAGAAAATAGAGGGTATGGATCTTGTGTGTGTGTGCGTGTGCCTGTGTGTGTGTGTTAGAGACTCGAGTCTGAGAAAATAGAGGGTATGAATCTTGTGTGTGTGTTCGTGTGCCTGTGTGTGTGTGTGTTAGAGACTTGAGTCTGAGAAAATAGAGGGTATGAATCTTGCCTGAGTTTAAGTGTTGTATGACTTTTCCTTTGGGCTTTTCATGGTTATATCATTGACGTGTTGGAGAGAGTAGTGTATCAAGACCCTGCAGCCATAGCAACTAATTTAGAGGAACAGCAGATACAGGTTGGGCTTTTGTAATGGTGAACGACCTGAGCTGTCCATCATGAGATGGGTGAAGTCATAAAGTAGGATATGTACAGCAGCAGTCTGTTATCAAGTAGAAGTTGGTACCAGGGAGCGGAGTATTGCTGTGGCAGGCCTGACCATGCTGCTTGTTGGTGAAAGGTGGCCTTTGGTACTTCGGATTAGGAAAGAGGTTGAACACTTTAGGTGGTATTTAATGGACCATACTGGTAGGCACAGGGAAGACAGTGGCGATAAAAGCAATGCAGATTATGATGGCCTGACTCATAGGTTTCAGAGGAGAAGAATATTAGCAAGTGGCTTAGAGACCATTCTTGTGATATTTTGGCAAAAAATGTGGCTGCTTTTTGCCCTTGTCCTATAAATCTGCTTGAGGCTAAATCAAAGACCTTTGGATTAATGACGTTGGCCAGGAGCCTAGTATTGACTGTGTCGTGTGGTTCTTAGTGGCCACTCTTATGCATGTCTGTCATGAAAAGGAGCACCAGGAAGTGTATTTGATCTAACTCCAGTGCCCAAGGAGATCAAGTTCAAAGCAAAGCCTAATGCTAAATGGAATAAGGCAGTGCTGGCCCCACCCAACTAAGATTTCAACTTGTGAAAAGGACTTAAAGAAAAGCTTAAGCAGTGAAGGAAACCATCAGAAACATAAAACTGATAAAGATTTAAGTAAGTGGAAGGGCCATGTTCTAGCCTCAGAAAGCAGAAGAACTCGGCTGCTTTGGCCGTGTCATCCTAGATTTAGAGTCAACGATAGAAGAAAGGGTTATGGACTCTCCCTCCGTGGCTAAGGAAAGCTGCTGGGGACAGGCATGTGTCAGGGTGTCCCATTATGGAGACCCCGAGAGGCCATTGCATGAAGCTGGGAATGTGTAGCTGGGATTGTGTTGGAGCCCCAAGATTTTGGAGAAGCTAGAGTCATGGGATAGCTGCCAAGAGTAGCTGCAGACAGAGCGTGGCACCAGCCTGAGAGAGAGATGTGTGCTGCAGTTAACAGAGCTGGCAGAACTGGAGATCTGAAGAGTGCTTGGACATCAGACGTGGAGGTGCAGAGCTGGGAGTTCACCCTGCTGGTTTTTGGTCTTGCGTCAGTCCAATATTTCTGCACTATGCTTCCTTTCCTCCCTTCTGGTATGGTAATGTATAGTCTGTTTGATTGTATGTTGGAAGTATGTGATCTGCTTTTTAATTTTGATTTTACAGGGGTTGCAGTTAAGAGGGTGCCTTAAGTCTCAGAAGAGATTTTGAACTTTTGACTTTTCAACAGTATTGGAACTTGATAGACTATGGGGACTTTTGAAGTTGGATTGAATGCACTGTCATCAGGGCACTTCTTAAGAAGGATTAGAAGGTGTGGTCTTGTTGGTGTGTCACTGGGGGTGGGCTTTGAGGTTTCAAAAGCCCAAGCCAGGCCCAGCAGCTCTCTCTTCCTGCTGCCTGTGGTTCTGGATGTAGAACTCTCAGCTACTCCTCCAGCACTGTGTCTGCTCATGTTCAGCCATGTTCCTGCCATGATGGTAATGGACTAAACCTCTGAAGCTGTAAGCAAGCCCCAATTAAATGCTTTCTCTTGTAAGAGTTGGCATGGTTACAGTGTCTCTTCACAACAGTAGAACACTAGTTAAGACAACATGTTGGAGAGAGAGTACCAGGACCCTGTAGTCATAGTGACGAATTGAGAAGAACTAAGAGACAGCTTGGTCTCTGGAATTGGTGATGGAACTGTTAATATTCTCTGGTAGAAGAAGGAGGGAGTGTCACAGGATCCTTATCTGGCATCATCGCGCTCTCTTTTGCTACCCTCACCCTATCCCCCCCCCATCTGTATACAGATGCTCTTGGGAGATGTTAGAGGGTATAGGAAGTAAACTATTAACTAAAAGGGGAACTCATGATTCAGTTCCCATGAAGATGCCATTCATGATAGGGTGAGACTTTGGGGTGATGCAGTAGTTTGGGGGTTACCCATGCTCTTATAAATAACTCTTTTCCCATGCTCTGTAAATAAGCCCAATCAACTCATGGATTCAACAAGTTGGATTATCTGGGGGTAAATAGCTGTTTGTTTTATGTCTCCTTAGAAAAAGTTTACACAATGAGAACTAGATCTGCCAATATATAAAATGACAAATGCATGAGGCTCCTTGGAGAGGTTAAATAGAAGGATCATGATACACACTTCTGTGAATGTGTGTGGTTGTGTAAGCAAGAAACTGGGCTGTGAAAGACTGTGTGTTGTTTGCCCTAGAGTTTATATTGCTGCAATGAAAGCAAGTTAAGGAGGAAAGGGTCTATTTGGCTTACACTTCCACATCACTGTTTGCCAAAGGAAGTCAGAACAGGAACTCAAGTAGGGCAGGAAGCAGGAGCTGATGCAGAGGCCATGGAAGGGTGCTGCTTAACTGGCTTGCTTCCCCTGGCTTGCTCAGCCTGCTTTCTTACAAAACTGAGAATCCCCAGTCCAGGGATGGCACCACCCACCATTGGCTGGGAGAGCCCATTGATCACTAATTGAAAAAATGCCTTACAGAGAGAGCTCATGGAGGCATTTCCTTAACAGAGTCTCCTTCCTGTCTGATGATTCTAGCCTGTGTCAAGTTGACACATAAAATCAGTCAGAGGTCTATTTAGTTTTTTTTTGAAACCATATACCATTTTCCATAGTGAAGGCAATCCATACTCCCGTAGCAATATATAAAGTTTCACTAGGTAGTCCAGGCAGGAGTGGGACTCTATGTATCCCAGCCTAGCCTCCCTCATACTCACCATCTCCCTGCCACTGCCTTCCAAATGCTGGGGTTACAGCGGCCTCCCTCTGTGCCCAGAGAACATCACGGTGGCTGAGACTGGGAGAGAAGGATGAGCAGGTGTGTGAGAGAGCAAACTGGATGAGGAAGATTCTCTGAACCGTAGTGTGGTGTTTGAGAAGCCTTGTAGGGGCTGAAGCTGTGGCGTCTGCATGGGAAAGATCTAGGTAAGAGGCTGTGATCTTGTGGGTATGAGAGAGAATAGGGTGTCTGTGAAGATGTGTGTGTGCACCCAGGCCCCTCTGAGATCATGTGTATGTGTGTGGTTACCAGCGTTGCGCCTTCTCTCGGGTGCCTGTGATTATCTTCCATGGGATTAGAAAGTGTGTGAGCTCTTGTGTTGGTACTTCTGATGTCGCTTTGTATGCTGTAATCATGGCCCGGTGTGTATGAAGTGACTACTTTGAAGATTAATTAATAGAATTAGGTTTATAAAACAAAAAAAACTATTACATTTTAAGTTAAATTTTAATGTTTTAGTTTTGTTGTGGGGGCAGAAGCATACCACAGTATGGTGTGTGTGTGTGTTAGAGGGCAACTTTCAGGAGTTGGTTCTCTCCTTCCAACAAGTGAGTCCTAGGGATCAAACCTAGATCCACAGGTACTTTTACCCTCTGAGCCATCTCCCTGGGAGATTTTTTCCTTTCCTTTCCTTTCCTTTCCTTTCCTTTCCTTTCCTTTTATTCTTTCTTATTTTTTGTCAGGGTTTCATCAGCTAGTCTTGAACTCCTGGAAAGTATCCTGCCTCAGACTTCTGATTGTTGGGATTTTAGGTATGCACTACCATGCCTTGTTAGCATTAGATTCTCTCTCTCTTTAAAAGATTTATTTGTTTTCATTTTTTGCATTTGAGTGTTTTGCCTGAATATATATCTATTCAGGAACTGAAGTTACAGATGGTTGTGACCTGCCTTTGGGTGCAGGGAGCTGAACCGGGTCCTCAAGAGCAGTAGGTGCTCTTAACTGCTGAGCTGTCTCCAGCCCCCAGCATCAGTAGCTTCTTTCTGTGTGCTGTTTGCAACTGCCTGTTGTGTATTGCTGGGCTGAGTCCTGGGTCCTAGCATTCCAGAAGCTGCCAAAGCTGGCCTGAGCTGTCAGGAGGGAGAGGAGCCCACTAATCTAGGTCGGAAAGGAGGAGAAATGAGTGAGCTCAGGGTGGGGGTCACACAGTGGCAGGACTGATCCCTAAAGTTCATTGTTCCACAGTGAGGAGAAAGTGAAGGTCCTGGGGTTTGGGCTGGAGGAAGACAGTAACTCTTGTCTCTGGTGACTTTCGGAATGGGATTTCAAACAGATGGTGCCAAATTATGGATCAGAAACTTCCAAAGTGAACAATTCCACCTTTGCATATAAAATGAAAAAATAGCTATTTTGTGGGATAATGGGATGGGGTATAGACGAACTTTTCTGTCCTGCCAGTGAGTTTTCCAACAACCATACAAAGACTTATTATTAATTATAAATGCTCAGCCGGTAGCTCAGTTTGTCACTATCTAGCTCTTTATTTATTTATTTATTTATTTACAAAACTTATCTTTTCTCATTTGACATGCCAAATCCATTTTCCACTCCCTCCCCTCCTCTTGCCTCTTCCACCTATTCCCTCACCTCCCATCCCAGCCCCCATCCACTTCTCAGAGAGGGTAAGGCTTCCCATGGGGAGTCAACAAAGTCTAGCACATTGCTTTCAGGCAGGACCAAGGCCCTCGTCACCATATCTAGGCTGAGCAAGGTATCCCTCCAGAGAGAATGGGTTCCAAAAACCAGAACAAGCAGTATGGATAAATCCTGGTCTCACTGCCAGTAGCCCTACAGTCTATCCTAGCCATACAACTATCACCCACATTCAGAGGGCCTAGTTTGGGCCTATACTGGTTCCCTTGCCTAGCTCTTATAACTTAAATTAATCTATATTTTTTACATTTCTTATCTACACTCTGTCTTGTGACTCAGTACCTTTTCTCAGTACAGCAAGTTTATCTCCTGCTTCCTCTGCATCTTCTCAACACTCCTGAGATTCCTCTTTTTTGTGCTTTTTGTCTGCCAGTTCCTCCTAACCGCTACCTATTCAGCTATGGGCCAGTGAGCTTCTGAAGGCGTAAGTCACAAACAATGCCACACCAGTTTGGAATTATGATTAATAAGGTGGTATTTATTTAAAGGGGAAAAAACTTACAGATAACCGTGCCAGACAACAGCCCTCTGCGCAATCAGGAAGGAGTCTAGTCGCCGGAAACGGAGCAGGAAGCGAAGAGAGCAAGAAGGGAAGTAGCCACTTTTTTAAAGGGAGAGAGACCATGCCCCAATGGGCTGGTATCTCAGCGGTTATAGGCTGGAGGAGTGGAAGGACCTCCCGCAACACCTCCCCCTTTTGTTTAAGTAAGAGAGTTCTAAACCTACTATGAAATTATATACAATAAGTACAAATATCCTATTCTAACTAGCTTAGGTCTTGTATAATAAATAACTTGGCCAAGTCATGAGAGAAAAGTAACTACATTTATATAGTCTTCAACCCCATCGAAGATCTGAAAAGGGAAATAATGTTACCTGGGTAATTAGGAAGTTCAGTAAAACAAATTCCAAAACATGCAACAAATCACAGAGACAACTAGTTACCTGGGCAATCACCCAAAGTCACGTTTGCAGTGTTGAAGCAACCAACTTTGGCTAAGGCCTAACATAACTGACATACCATTTTCAAAGGCAGGCAACTTTTCAAAACTATCTTACCCTGTCTTGGCAGGATATGACAGTCCTGTTTTATCCATTGATGCACGCTCTGTATCTCTGTCAGTGGTTGAGGTATGGGTATTTCTTTGCCCCAAGGCCAGTTCTGCCAAAAAGAAAGGCTCCAGGTGGAGTGTCTTTGGTGCTCAACATTCTCTTGGGAATAGATTGGTGCTGCCAGGAGCAATTGTGTCTCACTATCACGAAACTCTGAGTTAGATTAAAGGCCATTTTCTACAGCTCTTTGAAGAGGTTGAAGATTATCTATCTATACTGAGTATAATCTCTATATATCTAAAGAACCTGATTAGTCTAATTATAAATGACAAATTTAGATGACTATTAATCTATATAATTCTCAATATCTATCTAACTTAAAGACTAAGACAATAAACAACTGTGTAACAAATGAGGATAATGACCTCCAAATATAAACACTGTACAAATATACATTGCAATATGGTAAATATATATCAATACACAAACATTATATAAGTATCTTAATCAGAGGTAGAAATGTACACTGCAATATGGTAAATATATACTATATATATATATCAATACAATATATGTCAGTACATAAAAAATGTTTTAAACAGAGGTAGAAACATGCATGCATACAATAGTCAATATAATTTAACTTTGTATTATATATACAAGAATCGATACAAATATATTTGTCTAAAAACAGTAACTCACAATTACAAATCTATTATCCCATCATCCCTCTTTTTTTTTTCAAAATGATCCCTGAGCTTATAAAATTCCTCCCCCAACCCTCAACCGTATACTAATTATAATCAACCCCTAAATGATGTCTCTAAACCCAAGGCAAACTTTACTGGGAGAGGGGATGTCGTCCTCTAGAATTACTTCCAGCTGTCATGGGGGCAACATTCTTTCTGGGGGATCCTGTGAAAATAAAATGATGGTTAAATTTCAAGATCAATGTCTTTTAAAATTGCAAATAGTCTCTGAGTATTTTGTGCAGGTCTGGCCAAAATGTTGTATAAGATGTGCACCATTTCAGCTAACCAAGTTGGAACTGTCTTGTGCAGCTGGTACCCAAAGCAGGTCTTGTAGTAGCGCTATCAGTATCATGACGTCATATCAACCAGGTGGAGTTGTTGTTATGGGGCCCCTGGAAACTTCAAATGTCACTTCAGGAAAAACTCATTGTGAAAAACTTAAACATTAATCATATAGACATATATATATATATATATATATATATATATATTCAATGAAAAGTATGATAGATATGAAGAAAAGCAAAGATGTTTTCTAAACTCATATTTCTTTCTGTCCCATATCATGGCTCTTGACATGAGACAGAAACTCCAGAAACTCTGGGTTTTTCTCTTACTAACAGGCTTGGAATTGGAGAGGGACTGAGCCAGAGTCCAACTTCAAAACCAGCTCTATAAATTTAGAAATATGGTTTAATATATTTTACTTACACAACCTATTCAGTTTTCTTGATATTTCCTATTGGGCAGGTATTTTTCCATTTGTCAGTATCCAAACATCCAAGGTCCCTTGAATTTTTCAAAGATGAGTGTTTTCCTGTGGAGATAAGAACAGAACCCTGCCCCCATTCTATATGTTTTTCTTACCACCTGTATGAATATCATCATTGTGGATGAGTTGTCATTTCTCCTTTCCAAGAGGTTTCTCCTCTTCAAATCGAAACTTTATTAATTTTGATGGTATCCACAATTTTTCTTCTCCTGTGGAAACAAGAGCAAAACCCCTTCCCCAACGTAGCACATCTCCTGGCTTCCATTGAGAGGTCAGCACATCTTTGAAATAAACTGGTTGATTTAGTTCAGCAGACTTTTCCATTATCCAATGTCTTTCTGCTGCTGTCGTTCCTTTCTCATTAGCGTTAAGAAAATTCAAGGTTAATAAAGCATTATGTAATCTATTTCTGGGGGTATTTTCGGTCTTTTTCTGTTTGTTCAGCATATCCTTTATAGTACGATTTGATCTTTCTATAACTGCCTGATCTGTAGGATTATTTGGTATACCTGTAATGTGTTTATATTATAATAATCAAAAAAGTGTTTCATTTTCTTAGATACATATGCTGGACCATTATCTGTCTTTATTTGTGCAGGTATACCCATGATGGCCATAACTTCCAATAAATGTGTGATTACTGAATCAGCCTTTTCTGAGCTCAGGACAGTAGCCCATTGAAAACCTGAATACATGTCTATGGTGTGGTGTACATATTTTAATTTACCAAATTCCATAAAGTGGAACACATCCATCTGCCAGATTTCATTTCTCTTAGTACCCTTTGGGTTACTCCCTGCAGGCAACGGTGTTTGATTATAGAAAGAACAAGTAGGACATCTCTTTATAATGTCCTTAGCTTGTTGCCAAGTAATGGAAAATTCTTTCTTTAGGCCTTTACTATTGACATGATGCTTCTTATGAAATTCTGAGGCCTGCAACACACTTCCAATCAATAATTGATCAATCTGAGTGTTGCCTTGGGCTAGAGGACCAGGCAGACCTGTATGGGACCAGATGTGTGTTATGTACATCGGACAAAGCCTGTTCCTGATTATGTCTTGTACCTGGATAAACTCTGTGCCATCTGGTATAAATTAAGCGGTTTCAATATGCAAGATAACTCTTTCTGCATATTGTGAATCTGTAACTATATTAAGAGGTTCTTTAAAATCCCTTAGCACCATAAGAATGGCATATAATTCTGCCTTCTGGACAGAATTATAAGGGCTTTGTTCCACCTTACTCAGTTCATCTGACTTGTAACTTGCTTTCCCTGATTTATTTGCATCAATATAGAATGTATGGGCTCCAGTTATTGGAGCATCACATACAATTCTAGGAAGAATCCAAGAAGTTCTTTTTATGAGGTTAAGTTTACCACTTTTGGGATAGTTGCTATTAATTTCTCCCAAAAAATTAGCACAAGCTCTTTGCCACGGTTCATTGTCTTCCCATAACTTTTTTATTTCTTCAGTAGTAAAAAGCACTATAATTTCTGCTGGGTCTATACCTGCTAGTTGACGAAGTCTCAGCTTACCTTTTATAATTAATTCAGAGACTTTTTCCACATAAGTTTTTAATTTTTTACTTGGTTTATTAGGTATAAATATCCACTCTAAAATAATATCTTCCCTCTGCATTAAAATCCCTTTAGGAGAAATTCTGGAAGGCAATATGACTAGGATGCAGCTAAGATTTGTGTTCACCCTATCCACATGTGCCTCCTGTAATTTTTCCTCAATCATTGTCAGTTCCTTTTCTGCTTCAGCTGTCAGTTTTCTTGGACTATTCAAATCTTTATCACCATCTAAGGTTTTGTTTAAATGAACTATTAGATCAGGTGTTATCCCAACAGCTGGTAGTAGACTGGAAATGTCTCCTAACAATCTTTGGAAGTCATTAAGAATCTTTAACTGGTCTCTCCTAATTTGTGCCTTTTGCATTTTAATTTTCTCTAACCCTATTCTGTGTGTCATATATCAATCTGTTGATTTCATTGGTTAAGTAATAAAGAAACTGCTTGGCCCTCATAGGTTAAAACATAGGTGGGTGGAGTAAACAGAACAGAATGCTGGGAGGAAGAGGAAGTGAGCTCAGACTCGACAGCTCTGCTCTCTGGAGCAGACGCCATGCTCCCCTCTCCTGGGCACACGCGATGAAGCTCCGACCCAGGATGGACATAGGCTAGAATCTTCCCGGTAAGCGCACCCTGGGGTGCTACACACATTATTAGAAATGGGCTAGTCCAGGTGCGAGAGTTAGCCGAGAAGAGGCTAGATATAATGGGCCAAGCAGTGTTTAAAAGAGTACAGTTTCTTTGTTGTTATTTCGGGGCATAAGCTAGCCAGGTGGCGGGAGCTGAGTGGCGAAAAGCAGGCCCGCAGCTCCCACAACAAGCTTCTTTATTAAGCCAACCACAGTGGCATATATTCACACATATATTGTTCCACAGTGAGGAGAAAGTGAAGGTCCTGGCTGAAGGAAGACAGTAACTCTTGTCTCTGGTGGCTTTGGAATGGGGTTCTTTATGAGCTGTAAAGGGATATTTCACTAGAGGGTTTGGGGATAAACGTTTAGGAGACTTCAGTGTATAGGAAAGAGTGATTTGCTATACTCCAGTAGTGACCACTGCCTAATATGTCAGATACTTTTCTTATTGCTCGGATCAAAACCCCTGACAAAATAGAAGACTCACAGCTTGAATACAGTCCACCATGGCACAGAAGTCATGGTGGCAAAGCTTGAGGAGACTGGTCACACTGCCTTTGAAGGATAGAAGCAGAGAGCCATGAACCAACATCTAACTTTCTTTCCTCATTGTCCTTTTAAAAAATAAACCTGAGGTCTCAGTACATGAGAATCACCACAGGGTGATTCTGCTTCTTTATTTAAGCCGCACTGGAAACACCCTCAGATATGCCCAGCATTATGTCTCCTAGGTAATTTTATTATTCATTTATTAGAAATATTTTCCCATACACTATATTCTGTTCATGGTTTTCCCTCCATCATCTTCTCTTAGATCCTCCCCACCCATCCAACTCCATGCCTTCTTTTTCTCTCTCTTTAGAAAGCAGGAAAATAATAAAACAAATAAATCAGAAATAGACAGAAAATAAAGGTATGAGAAACACATATACACAGAGATACACAAACAAAACCCACAGAAGCACAAGATCAGAAACCCAAATAAATATGTAAGCAACAGACCAGCCAGGTTAAAAAAAAAAAAGCCCAGACAACAAAACGAAAGAGGAAAATAAACTTCCAAAAATACCATTTAGTTCATTTTGTGTTGGCCATTTACTCTTGGGCCTCAAGCCTGCCCTTGAGTGTAGTGTGTATACCCAGTGAAACTTCATTTGGGAGAAAAACTAATTTTTCCTTTGCAAGCAGTTGACAACTGGAGATAGCCTCTGGGTTCAGGATGAGGGCTCATGTCCACTTGCCCTCTTAGTGCTTGGGACCCCATCTGGCTTGGACCGGTGCAGGCTCTGTGTATGCTGCCAAGGTCTCCATGAGTTGATATGAACGTCGGTGTGGTTGTGTCTAGAAGACATTGTTTCCTTGTGTCCTCCATCCCCACTGGCTCTTCCCATCTTCCACCTCCTCTTACGCATAGTTCCCTGATCCCTCAGAAGAATCCCATTTAGTACTGAGTGTTCCAGGGTCTCTCACTCACTGTACATTGCCCAGTTAGGGGTCTTTGTGTTAGCTTCTTTGATAATGGCTGAGCAAGACTCAGATCTGACTCCCAGTTTGGTGTTGCAGGTGATGAAGTTCAAGCATCCTACCTGCTCTCAGCCAGCTTCGTAGATTTGGACCAGTTAAAGCTGGGAGGGAAGAAAGGGAAGGAGCAGCTTGCATCGGTGATGCTGGGAGAACCATGAAGACCTTGACTTTCCCTACCTCTTTCTCTAGGCTGGACTTCCCAGGACACAGTTGTTCTCCAAGGGAGGAGAAGGCAAGAAATGACCGTTGAACTAATGAAAGCCATGTTACAGGTTAGTTTATGTCTGTTCTCCATGAGAACTAAGTGTCGCTACTTTGGAAATTCTGTTAATAGTCTGTCCCTGGACCTGCTCACCCCTTCTCCTACAGGACGTCATTCTTAACTTTAGCAGCCTAGTAGGCGAAGAATAGATGTGATAAGGCCTAGAGCCCACTCTGAAATTCTTTCTCTCCCTGCCTTATATACACTTCTTTATGATATCGAATCTTACTAGTTCATGGCAGGCACCTTGAATGTGCCTGTTATCACTGGTTCTTGAAAGTTAAGGAGGGTTGTGCCCAGTTAGTTCTTGGATGGGAGACAGAATATAACTATGGATCCCAGATTGGCAATCCTCCTGCCTCATGCTCCTGAGAAGAAGAATTATAAGTGTGGACCACCATGCCTTGCATGTACATTTTTAACTGGTTTCGGCTCTTGTCAGAAGGCTTGTCTTCTTTTACATGAAACAGGTATCTCAGTACTATTGAATTGGATTCCAGGTTAGATGGACATGCACGGTCCCTCTACATGGATTTCTGTCCCTCTCTGTCCCTGAAATAATAACATGGAGTTTGCAATTGGAATCTGAATTTGAGGAAATCTGTGGCATCCAGCCTTCAGTCTGTGGCATCTGGCACTGTCCAGGGAGAGTGTGTGATGACTGGACTAGAATAGAGGACTGTCACCTGCTGCCCACAGCAGAGCTGGGTTGCAGGTAGGCGGATTTCTAAATGTTTTGATCATCAGAGATCATGGAAGTTTTGAGAGTGCAGTAGAAAAGTTTTTTGTTTTGTTTTATTTTGTTTTTAAATATCCTCTCACCCATCATGAGTCATGTTATTCTTTTCTTTTTTTCTTTCTGTTTTGAGATGAGAAGAGGTGGCCCATTTTGTGGCCCAAGCTGGCCTTGAGCCCCTGGACACAAGCATCTTCCCTTCTCAAGCAGCTCACCTACAATTAGTCTCTGACCTCCTCCCAATCCCAGCCAACCGCCGCTGTTTCCTATCTACATATTCGGATTTCCCGGGCATTTCATATAAGCGGAATGATACAAGATGTAGTCATTTGTGTCTTCTTTCATTTAGTAACTATCTCTACCCCAAAACAGAATAAAAAATGTTACAAAACTTTGTAAATGCATTTGTGCCGTTTCAGGACTCAGTGACCTTCACAGACGTGGCTGTAGACTTCTCCCAGGAGGAATGGGAGCGGCTGAGTCCTGCTCAGAGGAGTCTGTACAGGACTGTGGTGCTGGAGAACTACTGGAACTTGGTCTCAGTGGGTAAGCGCCCTCCCTGCAGATAATCGGGAAACATCCAGAGCCTGCTTAAAGCGCCTTTCACATTTCTGTAACTAATGCTGTTATTGTGTTGGGGTACATGAGAGTTTCAGACGCAGTCTGTGAATTTGACGTATTATCAGATACTTGTGGTTATATTTTTAGGTAATTAGAAACCCAGATTTGGTGGGAACTGTAACAGATACCTCTGCTTTATGTCACCTTTCTGTTATAGTTCTGCTGTTCTCACCAGTAGGTGGTGACAGGGATGGAGAAGAATGTGGCCTGGTTCCACATGGTGCTGGGAACTGAACTAGGGCCTTTAGGAGAACAGTTTATGCTCTTAACCACTGAGCCATTGTTTAGATTCCATCTGGTTCTATTGTAGTTTCTATTTATCTACTGAGAGTTCTTTTTCTTTCCTTTTTTTCTTTTTTGAGACTGGGTCTCACTGGCCTGGAATTCACTATGTAGACTAGGCTGGCCTCAAACAGAAATCTGCCTCCCAAGTGTTGGGATTAAAAGTGTGCACCTTCACACCCCCTTTTTATCAATTTTAAAAATAGTTTTGGGGTGTGTGTTTGTGTGATGTATGTGTGCATATGTGTATGTGCACGTGCGCGAGTGCAATGTGTGCATGCCACGGTGTGTGTGAAGGTCGGAGGACAAGCCATGGTGTGTGTGAAGGTCGGAGGACAACTTTCAGATGTCATTCATCACCTTCCAGCTTTTGGTGTTCATCTGCAGCCATGACAGGCTTGTCAGCAGCTTCTGGGCATCCTCCTGCCTCCACCTCACATCCTGCTGTGGGAAAGTGGGGATTAAGCATGTACTACTGTGTTAGCTCCTGCATCTTGATGTAGGAATGAGGGAATTGCGCATGTGCTACTGTATTAGCTCTCCATGGGTCCTGGGAATTCAGATTCAGATCCTTGTGCCTGCACGGCAAGTGCCTTACCCACTGAGCCATCGTCTCAGCCTGTTTGTCTTAGTTTTTTATTTTTATAAAACTATTTTCATTCTTTGAAACTTTTATATGTATACAGTGTATAATTTTATCCTTATTAATTCCTAAACACCTTCTCTAACTCCTACTGAGATATACCAGCCTGGCTCCCTTCTTACTTCATATTCTATTTCTTTTTTATTATTACTATTAATCAATTACCCCAGAGTACAGTTAGTGCTGACCATATGTGAATAGGTTTGGGGTCATCAAGCAAGGCGTGGTCAGCAGCAGCCACATCACCAAAGCACTATTGTGGAATATTTAACTATGTAAAGATGTGTTGCATCTGTTTGTGTTGCAGAATACGACTTTAACTATGTGAAAGTGTGTTACATTTGTTTATGCTGTATTTGTTTAATGTGTTGCATTTGTTTCAACTTGCCTGCCTAAGGAACCCGATTGGTGTAATAAAAAGCTGAACAGCCAATAGCTAGAGGGAAATGGATAGATGGGGCTGTGGACAGAGGGAATAAGTATGAGGAGAGATCTAGGCAGAAGAGAGAGGAAGAAGGAGAAGAGAAAGAGGGAGAAGGAGAGGACACGCCCAGTGCTAGAAGCCAGGCATCCACTGGACAGACAGGAGAAGCAGTGAAAGTAATATAGCAGGAACGGAAGGTAAAAAGACCGAGGCAAAGCGTAGATAGAAACAGATTAGCATCAGAGCTAAGATAAGACTGAGCATTCATAACTAATAAGTTTCCCTGTCGTGATTTGGGAGCTGCTTGGTGGCTGAAACAAAGCTCGGTACAAAGGACAGTGTCTGCTGTAGGCAGCCACAGCTGTGTGTTTATTATTTTGCATCCTTGAGTGGAGTAGATTGCACAGAGTTTTAAAATGTGACACTGCAGATTGGCTACATTTTGCTTTTCTGGCCATGGTTAACATTTCTCATTCTCATATTCCAGTGATTCTGGGGTTTATCATGGATAGTACAAATGGAATCTGCAGAGGCTCAGGATTCTGTCGCTGTCCTCTGAAAATGTTTGTTCTGAGATAGAGTCACTATGCTAGGCTCTGTTTTAGACAGGTAGTTCTTTTTTTTTTTAATTTCCTTTTTTTTATATTTATTTATTATGTATACAATATTCTGTCTGTATGCCTGAAGGCCAGAAGAGGGCGCCAGACCTCTTTACAGATGGTTGTGAGCCACCATGTGGTTGCTGGGAATTGAATTCAGGACCTTTGGAAGAGCCTTGGCTGTCCTGGAACTCACTCTGTAGACCAGGCTGGTGTTGAACTCACAGAGATCCTCCTGCCTCTGCTTCCTGAGTGCCAGGATTAAAGGTGTGCTCTACCATTGCCTGGCAACAGGTAATTCACTTGACTCAAACCCCAGTCTGTCTCTAGCAGGCCTTTAAATTTTTATTAAGGGGCTGGAGAGATGGCTCAGAGGTTAAGAGCACTGGCTACTCTTCCAGAGGACTTGCATTCAATTCCCAACACTCACATGGCAGCTTATGACTGTCTGTAACTGCAGTTTCAGGGGATCCAGCACCCTCATACAGACATACATGTAGGCAAAACACCAATGCACATAAAAATTAAAAAATGTTTAAAATTTTCATTTATTTTAATTTTAAAAGAGATTTCATTTGTATTTAAAATACATACATGCATGCGTGAGGGTGTGGACATGTGAGTGTGGTTGCCGACAGGAGAGGCTGTGAGCGCTCCGCTCCTGGAGCTGGGGTTGTAAGTAGCGCTGAGCTCCCTGTGTGGGAGCTGAGCTCCCTGTTCCTCTCCAGGAGCAGCATGTAGCCCAAGCACTGAGCCATCTTATACCCCATCCCCTGGCAGGCTGTTTAAAAAGTATCTCATTTATTACTGCGATGGTCCTGTCCCCACCACCATAAGAACTAGTTTAATATCTGTAGGGTTGACTGTTGACAGTTGCCACTCAACTATTCCAGAGTTTTATGTAGTTTGCCCTTCAAATGTGTTTCATCCTTTTATTTCATAGTTCCGTCAGACCTAAGGAACTGACGTATGTGCCAGGACAACTCAAAACATGGCTATTTTTATGTCTCTTGTTTTTAATGCAGGAGCTTGCATTTCCAAGCCACAACTGATCTCATTGCTGGAGCATGGGAAGGAGCCTTGGGAGGCGGAGAGGGAGGGGACAAAAAGTACATTGCAAGGTGAGAATGTGTGATGCAGATGGAAAACCTGTCCAGGCAATGGCTCGGCCATCTTCAGAAGTCCTTCCCTCCTCACTGGGCTTCCCAGAAATCCTTCCCAAGCCTTAGGGTTCTGGCTGCAAACTGGTTTTCCTTCTCTTTCCCTCTTGTCTCTGTAGTAAGTTGTTTTGTACAAAGGAGACTGTCCTAGTTCCTTTCCGGTGCTGTGATGAAGCTCCCTGACAGAGCAGGCCCTAGGGACAGCGTTTGTTTTAGCGTGCGAGTCCACACTGTAGCCCATCCGTGTGGGAATTCACAGTGGCACGATCATGAACAGCCCGTCACAGCAGAGAGAGTGAACAATGCATGCCTGTTACTCAGCCAGCTTTCTCTACTCATATCCGGTCAGCTTGGATCTCCACATCAGTTCAGACAAGCAAGATAATCACCCAACATGCTCACAAGCCGATCTTATCTGACAGTCCCTCACTGAGACACCTTTCCCTAACCATCACCTATATTAACAAAGCCCTATATTAACTGGCCTAAAAAGTCACACTTCTGCTAAGTTGTTGAAAGTAAAACAAATGAAGAAATTCCTTACTGAGTTATATGAGATATAAAGAGTTTGGTACACTGAAACACAAGCATATAAAGGAGCACTATTTTCTGATTATGAGATTATGATCATGCAGTTACCTTTAAATCCTAGGGGGAAGTCATAAAACATAGTGTGTGGTTTCTGGAAATCTCTAGAGAGTTCTGAGAAGCAATGGTAATTAACTATATTGGTAGTTATACAAAATTAACTACATATACTAATCAGTTAAAAGTAGGAGACATGGGGCTGGAACGATGGTGCAGTGGTTAAGACCTGAGTTCCATTTCCAGCACCCACATGGCAGCTCAACTGTCTGTAACTCTGGTTCCAGGGGATCTGACGTCCTCTTCTGACCTCTGCAGGCATCAGCATGCACATGGTGCACAGGCACACATGCAGACAAACATCCATAGATACTGAATAAGTCAAGAAATATTTTTAAAGGTAGGAAACATTGTCTGGCCCGGGTACCATCATCATTGCAGACTGCCTCTCCTAGTTCCTCACCTCATACTTAGTTTTCCTGGTCATTTCCTGTTTTGTCGTTCTTTTCTATCTCTTCCCTGCTGCCAGATTTGTTTCTATTACTCTGACAAAGTACCTGCTGTAATCAGCTTAAGAGAGGAAGGATTTGGTTTGGGCCATGGTTTCTATCTATGATCAGCTGGCTCCATGGCTTTGGGACTGGTGGGAGTGCAGAAGCATGGAGGAAGGGCCTGGTGGAGGAAAGCTGGTCACTATGGCAGCCAGAAAGCAAATAGAAGCGTGCCCATGCTATGAATTTCCTCCTGAGTTTTTTTTTTTTATTACAGTCTTCCAGTGTTTTGGCTAGCGACACTTAGCTGCAGGGAAGGCATTCCCTCCCTAGTGATCAGCTTTGGAAAGAACCTCACATATATACCCAGGGGTGTGCTTTACTAGTCTCCTGTGCAGTTTTCATCCAGTAGAGTTGATAGTCAAGATTAATTATGACAAAACTCTTATCCTTAGGGACAGCTTGCACATCTATGATTATATGGAATTTACTGAATAGTTTTGAATTACTTCACTTTAGATATTTCTTTTGCTAATAGCACATGATAGAGAACACATTTTTTTTTCAGATGGAGACTCTGTATACAAGACACAAAAATTATCTCTCAAGCAGTTTGTGTTTGATAATGTATCAATGGAGAAAATTTCAAGTTTTGGTCTTGAGTGTCCCTCTTCTGGAGAAAAGTGGAAATGTAAAGACCTTTTCAATAGACGAATGACGAATCAAGAAATATTATTTAACGTGAAAGAAACAGTCACGCATGAAGAAACTCACACTAAAGGAATAAGCTACAAATACTCCAACCCTTCAAAATCTCTCCATCTGGACAATGTCGAAGAGAATATGTATAGTCACAAGTCAAATAAGAAAAGCCTCTCCAACAATCCCAAGGTACGAAAATACAAGAAAATCTGGGCAGGGAAGAACATTTTTAAATGTAACGACTGTGAGAAAACCTTCACCCATAGCTCATCCGTCACTGTTCATCAGAGAATTCACACGGGTGAAAAACCATATAGGTGCACAGTGTGTGGGAAAGCCTTCAAGCAGAGCCACCACCTGGCCCAGCATCACACAACACACACGCACGAGAAACTCTTTGAGTGCCAGGAGTGTAAGAAAGCCTTCAGCCAGAATTCATACCTCATTGTGCATCAGAGAATTCACACCGGAGAAAAACCGTATAAGTGTAAGGAGTGTACAAAATCCTTCAGGCAGCCTGCACACCTGGCTCAGCATCAGAGGATCCACACCGGGGAGAAGCCCTACAAGTGTAAGGAATGTGGGAAGGCCTTCAGGGATAGTTCTACCTTTGCTCAACATCAGAGGTGTCACAACGACAAGCGGCCCTTCCAGTGTGTTGAGTGCGGCCAAGCCTTCAGGTACAGCATGTCCCTTACTCGTCACTTCAGGCATTATCACACTGGAGAGAAGCCGTTTGACTGCACTGATTGCGGGAAAGTCTTCAGTGTTCACGTCGGACTGACTCTGCACAGGAGAATTCACACTGGAGAGAAACCTTACAAATGTACCGTGTGTGGGAAGGCCTTCCGCAGTGGGTCTTCCCTGACTGTCCACCACAGAATCCACACCGGCGAGAAACCTTACAAATGTGATGTTTGTGGAAAAGCCTTCAGCCACAGCATGTCACTCACTGGCCATCAAAGAGTACATTCTGGAGAGAAACCTTATAAGTGTAAGGAGTGTGGGAAAGCTTTTCGGCAGAGTATACATCTTGTTGTTCATTCAAGAATTCATACTGGAGAAAAACCCTACGAATGTAAGGAGTGCGGGAAAGCTTTTCGAGAAAGTTCACAGCTGACCACTCATCAGAGAAATCACACAGGAGAAAAACCTTTTGAATGTAAGCAGTGCGGCAAGTTTTTCAAAAGAAGTACCTATCTTGCCAGACATCAGAAAATCCATACAGGAGAGAAGCCTTATGAATGTAAAGACTGTGGGAAAACCTTCACTCATACTGCCTACCTTATAAGACATAAGAGAGTTCATACTGGAGAGAAGCCTTACAAGTGTAGCGAATGTGGAAAGGCCTTTGGGGATGGCTCGTCCCGCGCTCAGCATCAGAGACTTCACACAGGTCAGAGGCCCTATGTGTGTGATAGGTGTGGAAAGGCATTCAGAACCAGGTCATCCCTTAATTGTCACCAAAGATGTCATACTGCAAAGAGACCTTAAAACTGTATCCTCCTCTGGAAAACCCTTTAGCCAGTGACAAATCTTTACCATTCATCAGAGAATTTAACTTTCAACCAGATTGTTTATTCTACAGGGAAGAATTCACACAGGTAAGAGAGCTCTTAGGAATGCGAGGACCGTGGAGAAGTCCTCGGGCAGGGTTCTTAAAATGTCCATCATTGGCGAGTTCTCCGTGCAGAGGCCTCTCAGGCATTCCTCGGTGTCACCAAGTCCTGTGTATACACCTGCTAAGTATGTCCATTTATTTTTGTTCCTGTTACCATACTCCAAAATACAATTGTTTTACTTGGACTTTTCCAAATGTCTGTGATTGGTATTGTTTTCTTCAAGTTTATTATTCATTTTATAATCAGAGAATCTTTTAAAAATATAAATGTTATTTATGTAACTCTTCTAAAACCCATTGTGAAATGTCTATTTATTGTATATGAGATGCTTAGCAACTTGACATTAAATTTGGATGGAGACCATTCCTCCAATGATTAGCAGACATGTCAGCACAGAACAGAGCCACACACAGAAGTAAAGGAACATGAGGGGCATCTGTGAGCCAATAGCGTTATTGGGACCAAGGGTCCAGCTTTATTTTCTTTCTTTCTATGTCTGTCTGTCTGTCTGTCTGTCTGTCTGTCTATCTATCTTGAGACAGGGTTTCTCTGTAGCTTTGGAGCCTGTCCTGGAACTAGCTCTTGTAGACCAAGCTGGCCTCGAACTTACAGAGATCTGCCTGCCTCTGCCTCCCACGTGCTGGGATTAAATGTGTGTGCCCTCACTGCCCGGCCCAGTTTTCTTTTGTTGAGTTGAAACAAGCGGACATGAGTCCTGGGAGGTCAGGTCATGTGATCGCTGTGGCATGTATTCCCAGGCCATCTGCAGCAGTCCATTTAAAGAGGTGGTGGGAACAGGGAGCCCAGTTTGACAGGAGATCTGCCTGCTTCTACCTTCTGGGTGTTATTAAAGAAATGTGCCCCTACATCTGCCCTTTTTCTCTTTGGTTTGTTTCTTGGGCAGTTTGGATCTATCTGTCTGTTCATTTGTCCATCTATCCATCTGTCTATTTGTCTATTTACGCACTGGGTTTTTTAAAAAGCATTTTGTTTCATTGATTTTTCTTAACATTCTGTTTGGAATTTAGCTGATTCTCTCTGTCACTGTCTCTGTGTCTCTGTCTCTCTCTGTGTGTACGTGTGTGTATGTATGTCTGCCTGTCGCTTCCTCTTCCCAGCCCTTGGTTTACTTTGATATTTTTTTAAATCCACTTTTTATTTTTAAGTTGGAAGCTTAGTTCTGAGCTTCCATTTTTTCTGATATCTACATTAACTACTTTTTTTCTAAAAAAAAAAAAACCTTTAGTTGCCAGTCACAAGTCTGGACATGTATTTGTATTTTCATTTGGTTCTAAATTTGATTTTCAAAATGAAGAAAAATTGACTTGGCTATTTGATTCAAGTTAGAGGCGATTATATGATACTTTTATATGTATCATCTAGTTTTGTTATTCTGAATGATTTATTTTTAATTATATGTGTCTCTGTGTGGGTATGTGCACATGTGTGAAGATGCCCTCAGAGGCCAGAACAGGGGGTCAAATACCCTGGCGCTGGAGTTAAAGGTGATTGTAAAGCTCTCAGCTGAACTCAGGTCTTTTGCACACTTAACCACTGAGCTACCTCTCCAGCCCCGATTCATTTTTTTCTTTCAAAATATTTTTTTATATTTTCCTAAAAACGTACTCTTTGATTTGATTCAATATTTAGGATAGTGCTAATTCTCAAATATTTCGGAGGTTTGTAAATCCCTTTATATTAGTTTTGTACATTTGTTTGTTTGATATCTAACCAGGACGAATATGGTATCGTAATTTGTGCTGTCAGTCCGTTTGTCTGGAAACAGAACACATTATGCTATAATTCCTTATTTACTTATTCAGAGTCAGTATGTGTTCTGCAAGCATTGGAGTATGACAACAGACACTGAAGAGACAAGTAACAGAGTTTGTCAGTTATTCAGCAGTTGGTCTTTCTGACTCTGGAACAGCCTTTTCTGTGACACTGAATTGTATTGACCTTACCTATGCTGTGCAGGCATCTCAAAGGCTTCCTTGATTGCTCTAATCAGGGATCTTAGTTATTGAGATCATGAGTCCTTGAAAAGAAGGCCAGTCTAGAGTCAGGAGACGGGACTGATGGTGGCTGCACTAATTGCAATGCCACATGTGCTCTTTCCATTGAGGTCATTTGCTGAGCAACAAGCCCTCAGTTCCAGAGCATAGTCCCTGTTTCTACGTGTGGACATGAACAGGAGGAACACAACAGCTAGTGTGTATGAAGGGGAATTTAAAGGGTGGTGACAAGAGGTTGGGTGTTGTGGCGCACGCCTTTAACCCCAGCATTTGGGAGTCAGAGGCAGACAGCTCTCTATGTGTTTGAGGCCATCATGCTCTACACTGAGAGTTTCACATCAGGCAGGGCTACATGGTGAGACCCTGTCTCAAAAGCATGAAGAAAAAAGTAGTGAGAAGAGGTAACTGGAGCTCTGACGCGAGGCGGCGCTCCTGATGATAAATGAAGGTCGAAAACAAACTGCCACGGCCTTGTGTGTAACACTCACGGAAAAAAGCCTTCTCAAGATCAGGGACATCGTACAAGGAGGGAGCAGAAAGATGTAAGAGTCTGAAAATGGTGGGGAGCGCTGTGGAATGCTTCTGGACTGTGCTGCTCATGAGCTCACAGAAACTGTGACTCTTGCCTAAGACTGGGCCAATGAGTATTCCACCATGGATAGAAGGGCTTACTTACCCCGCCACACTTAGCTGAGAAACTATTGGCAAATGAAGGCAGCTGGGAGAAAGAAAGGGAGTCATTTTTCTTTGGGGATGTGCCTTCCCATCCCACCCCATAGATTGCCCGTGCTCAAGTCGATGGTCAAGGCATGACCCATGATCACGAAGCACCAACTGGATTCAGTTGGTTATATTAAAAAACAAAACAAAACAACAAAAAACCATGAATGTGGAAGTATTGGGGGTGTCTGATGGGGATGGCTGGGAGAGCAAATGAGTTGGATATGACCAAGATACGGTGTATATACAGATCTGAAATTGACAAAGAATAAACATTTTAAAGGAGCATCCCAGAAGAAAATCTGGGGAAGATTGCAGACCTAGAACCTAGTACATGTATTAGCATTGAGGTGGTCGCAGCAACTAAATCCCAAGCCGACTAGCACCTCCAACCAGAACCACTGTGCATGATTGTCAAGGCCCACATATTACCCCAGCCCAATTTACAACATCTCCCAACTCCCCTCAGTCAAATCAACTTCAAACGACCCACCGGTCGCCCTGCCGCGGCGCACGTACACTCCTACTGCCACCTCAACTCCCAGAAACCTCTGGGGAGCTGTTTGGTATCTCGTGCGACCCGTGTTTCCGGCAGGGTACCGTAGTTCACAGTAGTGGTCTCCCCTCACAGGGCTGGAGCCTGGCAGGCTGAGTCCCGCTCGGCGCCACTGATTTTTTTTTTCCCGACTGCAGACTACACTTCCCAGCGGGCCTTGTGCGCAAGCAAAGTCCACTTCCGGCTCGTTCGGGCTGAACTGCCTGAGGGTCGGAACCTTCGGGGCCGGGTTAGGCAGGGAGAGGGCGTGGCTGGTCGGGGCGTGGTGGGCGTGGACTGGAGGGTGCGGGTGTGGCCGGGGGTGTGTCCGTGAGGCGCGGCCTTGGAGGGCTTCTGCGGCCTGGCCAGGAGAGCGGGAGACCCTCGTGTGACATGCGTGGGGAGGCGAGTGCGGGGCCATGCGAGCCCCGGCGCCCCATGGGGCGCGGCGCCCTCTTCACAAAGCCCAGGGCTGGTGGAGGTCCTGTGGCGGGGACTTCAATCGCTCGTGGGCGCCCCGCTCGGGGCAGGCCGCTCTCCAGGAATGGCCTGGCCTCCCAGGGCGGGCACGGAGCAGTGACCTCGGGGCCTACGCACAGAGGTGAGTGACTTGTGTCCAGCCTGAGTGGACAGAGATGAGTCTATTCTGTGTGTGAAGGGAGGGTAAGGTCCAGAGGTTTGAGTCCTTGGTGCTGGAGATGGTGTCTCTGGACTGAGTGCGAAGTTAAATGGGAATCCACCCTTGAAAGCGCAACTTTGAGCCAGAGCAGTCAAGCAGAAGTGTAGCGGGGACGTTGACGACGTCAGGTCACCTTAGTTTAGACTTGTCTCCATGCCCATGTTTCAAGAGAGGAAACTCCCTGGGTGGCTGGAGAGATGGCTCACAACCATCCCTAACTCCAGTGGCAGGGGTTATAATTCCTTCTTCTGAACTTCATGGGTACAAGGCACGCACATGGTGCACTTCTATACACGCAAGCAACACAAACACATAAACTTTCAAAAAAGAGACAACCCCACTCCCCGTTCCACCTTTTGCCTACTCCAGCACAGGGAATTAGCGGGATCTCATCTCTTCTTTTCAAAATGGTTCTACCCTGCTTGTGTAGGGTGTAGTCTTGTGTAGACTTGGTATCTAGCCCTTCCTTTTCCCCAGCTCTGCTTTCCAGAGATACCAACTTCCTCCAGGAGAGTAACCGCAAACAGGAAGCTACCCCTACGGGGACTAAACTTAAAGCCCAGTCTCAGGTGAGTCATGTTTTCTCTCTGCTTCCTGAAATAGTCTGGCTTTTTCACCACTTAATGATGTTTATTTTCTCTGAAAAGTTTTCAGTTTAAGAGACCTGTTCTGGGCGCTGTTTCCTCATATTCTGGTGAGTGATGGGCTACAAGGATAGCTTCAGACTGATCAGGGCTCTTCCTCTGCCTTCCTTTTCATCTCAACAATTCTTTTTTGGTTGAAAAAAATGATGTATCCCTTTTCTTTGTTCCACTTGTCTCAGAAGGACTTTTTTGGACAAGGATTATCTACACAGCCCTGAGTGTCTCTGTAGACCAGCCTGGCTGTGAACTCACAGAGATCCTCCTGCCTCTGTCTCCTGAGTAGAGGGATTAAAGGTGTGCACCACCAAGCCCTGCCTCAGAAGGGTTCTTATGTTCAGGAATGCAGCAATCTTTCTACCTGTTTTCTTTGATGTCCTCAACATAGGAGAAATATATTATGGCTAAGTTCCCTTTAGGGTTTGAGGCAAGGGCTCAGTGGGAAGAACACTTGCTCTGTAAGTATGAGGACCCGAGTCTGAATCCCTAGTACCTATGTAAGAAGGCAAGTGTGTTCCTGTAGACCTCAGCGTTTCCAGGCAGAGGCACATACATTTTAGAGCTCTCTGGCCCATCAGCCTAGCCAAAAAGGTGAACTTCTTCTAATTTAGTGAGAAACTGTCTCAGAGCAGTAAAAGGAGCTGCTGAGCATGCTGCTCTCTCTCTCTCTCTCTCTCTCTCTCTCTCTCTCTCTCTCTCTCACACACACACACACACACACACACACACACGAGTTTTTTACTGAGCTGGTGAAATGGCTCAGTGAGTAAAGCTACTTGCTGCCACTCTGGACAACCTGAGTTTGATCTCAGGGAGGAAGGAGAAAACTGATTCCTGAAAGCTGTCTTCTGGCATTCACATGCATGCTTGTGTACACCCACATACAAATAAATATAATCACTTTTTTTAGGGATAATTTTAGATTTAAAGCTTTTCTTGATCTCTAGGAACTCACAACCTGTTGACAGAAAGTCAAGGAAGCATGCAAGAGTCCAGTTTTCCTACGTTGGGTCTGGGACCCCTTTCTCTTTTCCTTTGATTTTGAGACAGGGTCTCACTATGTATCCTTGGCTAACCAGTAGCTTGCTGTGTAGACAACCTTGAACTCATGGAGATCTGCTTGTCACTGCCTTCTGAATCCTGGGATTAAAAGTGTCACCACAACACCAGCCCTTCATCCTTATCTCACTCTAGGCCTCCTGCCTCTGTGCTTCTATGACCTCTGCTTCTACTCCTTTCTCTTCTGAAGAGTTCTCTGCAGGTCAGCCCTTGCCATGTCAGCTGTCTTCTCAAAACTTTCCAAGGTGTCCTTGAAGACAGACCCCATCCCTAAAGTGATTAAGAAGAAGTCTGAGAAGTGGCTCCTTATCTCTGACATCTGCCTTTTACTTTCATTCTCTTTCTTCCTGGAATTTGCTTTCTCGTTCATGATCATACCCTTACACACATGGGAGAGAGGGAGAGAGAGAGGTGAGAGGTAGCGGGGTGGGGGGGGGAAGAGAAAGAATAGAAAGGGGGAGGGAGGGAGCTGGGGTGTGGCTGCTCTGTTATTTCAGGTACTCAGTATGATGCTGTATGTAGTCCAAGTAGCATTTTGAGCCCAGGAGTTTGAGATAAGCCAAGTCACCAGGGCAAGATTTTGTTTCAGAAAGGAAAAGGAAAGTCAAAACCAGTTATTTCCAGTTTTAAGAAAACATCTTACTGCTTTTCTTTCCTTTGGGAGTCACCAAATTCCAGTCTTCTTGATGGTGACAAAGTAGTAACAGATGCTGGGGGAAGTAGACCTGAGTGTAGTTGGAATCAGTCATGGCTAGACACAACATGTTTGTTACTTTGGGACACTTAGAAAAAGTGATTTTTTAAAAATTGTTTTCGGGAAGGAGTTTTGTAATCTGAAGATTTTCCCTCTTTTTTATTTCTGTTTAAAAACTAAAATCGATGTGGTGTACTCCTTTTAGTCCCAGCACTCTGAAGGCAGAGGCAGGTGAGTTTCAGCCAGGGCTACACAGAGAAACCCTATCTGGAAAAACCAAAACCAAATGGAAACCAAAAAACCTATAAAAGCATTCTGTTGTGGTGCCACTAACGTAAGCTGCACTGCTGTCTACACAGTGTGGTTTCATATTCCGAAAAATAGGCATCATTTCCTTGAATTCAAAAATTTCTAAAAACATACAGATTAAAAAATTTAGAGAAAGATGACTTGGTTTGTTTAGTAAAGCATATATGAAAAGTATTTGAAAATTTGGGGGAAAATGAGTACAAGACTGAGTATCCAGAATCTTGAAGTTGGAGCTCTGGGACTGGACCCTGTAAAAGCCTGTGGGAGGTTGTGTGAGAATGTAAATGTTCCTGGACCAGCAGTCAGCAAGGTCTGAGAACCCTCATCTGCTTTGCCGCCTTTCCCTTTTTAGCAGAGGGTACCTTTTACTTACTCTTTGTCAGTTTTTTGTGTGTTAACAGTGTATCTTGACCGTAGGCACCACGAATCCTTCCTCCCGCCTCCTCATCTGTAATCCCCCTCTTTACATCATTTCCTTTTTCTGTGAGTTGTGCATTGAATCAGTGCCGGCTGCTGGGGTGCTGCCTGCCTTTGTTTGATCTTGTGCAGGTGACCACAGCTGAGCAGTTCCTGAGTGGAGCAGCCTTGTCATATCCAGGAAGTAGCATTGTAGGTGGACTCTTCTGTCCCACCCTCCAGTTCCCAAATAACCACACAGACTTACTCTTAATTATGAGTGCTCGCCTGATAGCTCAGGCTTGTTACTAGCTAACTTTTACATTTTAAATCAACATACATTTCTTATCTATGCTCCGCCTCATGGCAGTACCTCTTTTAGCATGGCACATTTATCTTGCTTGTCTCTACATCTCCTCACAGCTCCTGAGACTCTTCCTTTCTTCTTCCCAACATTTCAGTGCCCTGAGAAATCCTGCCTAGCTATCGACAAGTCAGCTCTTTATCATTAGCCAATGAGAGTAATACATATTCACATTGTACAGCGTTTCATGTCATTAGCACTCCTCCCCGTCCTCCAGCTATTACATTCTTCCCACCCCTTCTTCCAGAGCCTTTGGGGTGTAGGACTGATCGAGAGGTTTTGTTTTGGACTGAGCACTCGACATTCACTTATTATCAGGACTTAGACCTGTGTCTTTGTATTAGCTGCTGTCCACTAATTCTGTCTTTGAACACTATTTGAAATACTGTGTTTGTATTGAAATGTTTGCATATTAGTCTACTCGAAGCTTTCTACTGCCTAATCCTGCTGAGTTTTGACAATTAGAGGTATTTAGCTTCTGGTCAACTCAGGAGACTAGTGTTGATCTTTCTAGCGAGATGAAAATGCCTGTCGAAAAGCTGTCAGTTCTGTTCTCAGTGGCAGGATGTAGGCGGGAAGTAGAGCGCCGTTTGTTTTAGGCTGACTGGCTCAGGCAGCCATGCAAGCTCATGTTTTGCTCAAGCTCCCAGAGCGTTCTCAGCTCTCCTGGTGTTGTCAGGTGACATGTACTGCACGTGGTCCTTCAGCCTCCAGCTCAGGGGAGTTCCCTACAAGGGGTTAATGACACTGGGGCTGCGGAGATGGGTTGTTGGGCAAGCATGAGGGCCTGAGTTCACTCCAACACCTGTTTACCCATTTTGGTTTTTTTTGGGGTTTTTTTTTTTTTTTTGATAGAACTTGATTGAGGAAGAGATGCACAGCATTGCCCCCTGGCCTACACACACGCACACACACACACACACACACACACACACACACACAAAACCACTCATCAACCATTTTGTCTTGTCCTTCTATGATGGTGTTAAAATGCCTTCAGAGTTCGGCAGCAGGCTAAAGTTACGATGATCTATTCACAGACTCTGGCCTGTGGGAACTAGCTTTCTAGCACACAGGCCTCCCAGCGGAAGAGCTCAGGTGTTGTTCTGGTTTGTGATTGGTTGAATGAGGACTTAGGTTTGGTACAGTGAGAGATACTCAAATTGGAGGCTGAGAAGATTGCTTTATTCATCCCCCCCCCCTTGTTTTGAGGGAGGATCTCCAGAGGTGTGTGCATGTGTGTGTGTATATATATGTTGTGTATGTGTGTGGTGTGGTATCACAGTGCAGTGTGGCAGTCAGAGGACAACTTGCAGGTTCTCCCCTTCCACCATGCAGATTCCAGAGATCAAACTCAAATTGTCAGGCCTGGCAGCAAGAACCTTCGCCCACTGAGACATCTTTTAGTCCACAATCTAAAAAGACCAAATCTAAAATCCCTGACCATTACTTCTAGCTAGGATCCTCGTCTTAGAGAAATCTCCGTCACTGTTTTAGGATCTCTCCTTTCCTACGTTTATGGTACATTTCTCCCTGTACATGTGGGCCTACGAAAAACAAGGTAACTCTGTGGTGTGTGCGTCACACCATCTGTGCTGGACAGTTTCCTGTCAACCTGACACAGGCTAAAGTCATGTGAGAGGAGGGAGCCTCAATGAAGAAAATGCCTCTGTAAGACAGTGTTGTAGGCAAGCCTGCAGGAATTTTCTTAATCAGTGATGGATGGGTGAGGGCCAAGCCCATTGTGGGTGGTGCCATCCCTGGGCTTCTGTTCCTGGGTTCTTTAAGAAGGTGGGCTGAATATGCCAGTAAGCAGCATCCGTCAATGGCTTCCTCAGCAGCTCCTGCCTCCAGGATCCGGTGTCGATACATAAGTCAAATTAACCTGTTTCTCCTCAAGGTGCTGTGGTCGTGGGGTTTCATCACAACAACACTAACTGAAACTAAGATACCACCTTGTTGTTCTTATTCTACAACTTGTGTTTTGGGGCACAATATTTCCTCAGTGTCTACCATGTCATTATATTGTGACTCCTCTCCTTTCTTCCCTCTTCTTCCTCTCCCATCCCATCCCATTCCATTCCAAATTTTATATTTTGAGACATGGTCCCACATAGTCCAGGCTGGCCTTGAACTTGATATTTAGGCCTTGAATTCCTGATATTCCTGCCTCCATCATTCCTAATGCTAGAATATGAGCATGTGCTACCATGGCCAATAGGCTACATCTCTGTCTCTGTCTATCTCTGTGTGTGTGTGTTTGTATTCCATGCTAGCCTCAAACTTGCTTGGAGTCCTTCAGTTTCTGCTTCTCAACTGATGTAATTACACACTCATTTCTTTTTTTCTTTCTTTTTTTTTTTTTTTTGGAAAGAGGTAGATCATGTTTTAGTGTTTCTGAACATCCAGTGAAAATGATAGGCAATAGCATCCCTTAGGCCCCATCTGGGAGATCAGCTGTTTGGATCTTTTGAGGGTCTTCTCCTGGTTTCTTTTCTGATCCTTGTGCTGTTCCAAGCCACACATGTATCACAGGGTTGAAAAAGGCTCGAAGAACCTACAGTCCTCAGGACAGCTTGGCTTTCAGTATGTAGTGTCAGAAAATTCTGACATTTTCTGTGAGTGCATGCCTTTGCTGGCTGGTTTCATGTCAACTTGAGAAGAGGGAACCTCAATAAATGTTGTCATAAGATAGAGTCCTAGACAGGCCTACAGGACACTTTCTTAATGATACTGGGGAGGGCGCAGTTCATTATGGGTGGGGCCACTCCTGGCTGGTGGTCCTGGTTCTATAAGAAAACAAACTGAGCAAGCTGTAAGGAATAAGCCAGTAAGTGGCACTCCACCATGGCCTCTGCGTCAGCGCCTGCCCCGTTCCTGCCCAGTTTGATTTCCTGTCCCGACTTCCTTCAGTGATGAACAACACTGTGGAAGTGCAAGCCAAATAAACCCTTTCCTCCATGACTTGCTTTTGGTCATGGTGTTTCGCCACAGCAATGGAAACCCTGATTGAGATGGCCTGCAAGTGCGTCTCCATCCTGAAGGCCTGGGGTGAGGGCTTGAGCACAGGGTGGGAGGTCGTTGTTCATCTGAAAGCTCTCTGCTCACCAGTGTTCATCGGTGCTGGCTCAGAAACAATGCATTTTTGTCATTTCAGGGCTTGGTCACATTTGGGGACGTGGCTGTTGTTTTCTCCCAGGAGGAGTGGGAATGGCTCAGCTCCGAGCAGAGGAGTCTATATTGGAAGGTGATGCTGGACAACTACAGGAACCTGGTGTCAGTGGGTAAGGGGATCCCCACTCCTGCCCCCGCCTCCCCTGGTCCCTGTAGCACCCTCTTCTGTCCTGTCATTCCAAGTCGAGACAGACCCCAGCATGACCACATCCTGTTTTTCTTTCTTCTGTTTTTCTATGGACCTAGGGCTTTGTGCTTCGAAGCCAGATATGATCACCTTGTTGGAGCAAGGGAAAGATCCCTGGATGATGAAAAGAAAGACGACAAGAGGCCATTGCCCAGGTGAGCATGAGGACGTGGGGCAGTGGGGCTGCTGCTGGCCCAGCTCATTCCTGCAGATGCACAATCTCACCAGCAGACTCTGCGGCCTCATTGTAGTAGGAGCTGCAGGCAGGCCTGCTTTTCATCCCACCTGGCTCCCCGCATAGCTAGCTTTACACCCGAAATAACAACACATAAACTGTATTCATTTAAACACTGCCTGGTCCATTATATCTAGCCTCTTCTTGGCTAACTCTCATATCTTGCTTAACCCATATTTAATAATCTGTGTAGCACCACGAGGTGGTGTCTTACCTGAAAAGATTCAGCATGTCTGACCTGCGTCCATCTTGGGCCGGAGCTTCATCGCGCCTGTCTGAGGCGTCTTAACTTACTGCCTTCTTCCTCTCAGTATTCTGTTCTGTCTTCCCCACCTACCTATCTTCTGACCTATCAGGCCAAGCAGTTTTCTTTATTGATTAACCAATGAAACAACAGATTGACAAATGACCTTCCCACATCACCTTGTCAGCTTGGGCTTTGCCGTCTTCATGCTCCCTCTCTGTTCTCCAGCATAGCTACATCCCCTTACAGACAAATTACTTTTCTCTACATCCCTCCTTTGCCTTTCAGTCTTATGGACTCATCTTTTTAAAATATATGTATGTATGTATGTGTTTATGTGTGTACATATATGTTTAGGTGAACACACCTGTGTGTATATGTGTTTATATGTAGGCCAGAGGTCACAGGTCTTCCTCTGTCACTCTGTCTTTTTTTTTTTAATAACTTTGTGTATGTGGCTGTTTTGCCTGTGCATATGTCTGCGTGCTGTACACATGCATGACTGGTGCCTGCAAAGAGGACAGTAGCTCTCCTGGAACTGGAGTTACAGTTGTGAGCCACCATTTAGGTGTTCGGAATTGAACCCGGGTCCTCTGGAAGAGTAGCAAGTGCACTTAACAGCTGAGCTGTCTCTCTAGCTCTGTCTCCTGTATTTTTTTATTTTAAAAAATGATTTTGTGTGTCTGGGTATTTTGCCTGCATGTATATCTGTGTATCACATATGTGCCCTCCCCCCACCATGCAGCACATAGTAAGAGCTGTTTGCTTTGTTCATGTCCTTTTAGACTTAATGGCTTTGCAGGAGACAAAGGAGTTCCCTCCAGAGGTCTTAAGTGAAGAAAAGTTATCCCAGGCAGTGCGGAGAAACCAGCCCCTGCCCCGCAGACCCAAGTGCTCTGTGTTAGGAGAAAACTGGGGTGAAGATACTGTGTTCCAGACACCAAGGGTAAGCAGGGATAACCTTCAGGCAGCCCTTTATGATTCCTTGGGCAGTGGAGAAATTCCCATTGCATACACTATTTCCTGTGGATGGATTGAGGAAAGGGTTATATTATATTAAAACATATGGTAAAACCCTGTGTGTGTATGTGTGTGTGTGTGTGTGTGTGTGTACAGATAGATGGAGGGGGGTGAGACACAAACATGTTCTTCAGGTGACAGAAGTTTGTTGTAGAGCAAGTGTCTGAGAACTCTGACCATGATCTCAGTAGTTCCTCCTGTTCCCTCTGCTGGGAGAATTCCTCCCTTAGAAGATGAGAATATCCACTTTCCTCTGAAGCACAATTAATAAAAACTCAGAGAGAGAGAGAGAGAGAGAGAGAGAGAGAGAGAGAGAGAGAGAGAGATAGATAGATAGATATTGGGGTTCAACCTGAAGATTGGAAAAGCAAAACAGCCGCCACTGACTATTACTTCAACCTTGGTCCAAAAATCCTGCCTCCAGGAATCTCAGAATGAGCCTGTGGTTGAGAGCTGTCTCCTTCCATTTTATAATCCTCTCTAGTTCTGGGTATAAAGGCATGCACCACTACCGCCTGGTTTCTGTTGCAAGCTAGTGTGGCTGCTGGGATTAAAGGTGTGTGTCTGTTACCTGGTCTGTAGGGCTGACCAGTGTTGCTGTTTTACTTTCCTGATCCCCAGGCAAGCTTTATTAAAATACAAATGAACTGCCACTACACTCCTCACAATGTCCTGATGACCAAATGTCTCAAATTGTATTGCTGTGATAAAACACCAT
Organism: Microtus oregoni; assembly: GCF_018167655.1. Classification (NCBI taxonomy): domain Eukaryota; kingdom Metazoa; phylum Chordata; class Mammalia; order Rodentia; family Cricetidae; genus Microtus; species Microtus oregoni. The sequence goes on from NW_024543065.1 coordinate 44,273,474, forward strand.
GACCAAAAGGAGCTTGGGGAGGAAAGGGTTTATTTCATAGTATGTCTTATGGCCCATCATCTAGGGAAGTCAGGACAGAAACTTAAGCTGGAAGTGATACAGAGGCTATGTAGGATGCTTTCTTCCCATGGCTTTTTCAGCCTGTCCTTTGATATCTTGGACCATAGGTACAGAGGTGGCACCACTCACAGTGGGCAGGGCCTTCCCATATCAGTCACTAAGAAAATACCCTGCAGGATTGCCTATAGGCCAGTCTGGTGGGCAGATTTCCTTAACTGAAGTTCTCTATTCTGTATCAACTTAACATAAAACTAGCCAGCACACCAAATACAGTTTCACCAGAGTTCATCCAGAACTAATGTATGTATTGGGGTCATTTCCAGAGCTTAGGTCAGGAAATGCTGGGAGGAGAGTGGGTGACTGCAAAGTGGCCGCACTGGAAAGTCTTCACCCGTCACGAACAGTGGCTTCTTCGTAGTGTCATAGATAGAATTCCCCCCCCCCCCCCGTTTTATTGAATCTCCTTTCAACAAGCCTCCCCCGCCTGTGTACTCTCTGATGCCCTGTACAGTTAGGGCAGAACTGCAATCCGATGTCTGGGAGAAAGTGGCTGGGATCTCAGGTGAGGGTCCTGTGACTCTCACCTTCTCTAAGAGAGTGTCATCAACAAACAGGCTACTCTTGCTGGTCTCTTGTTAGAAGGCGTGGCTGATCGATGAAGATGGCAGCTGTTTTTCTCAGAGGACCTCACTCTATGACATCTTCATTTCTCAATACCTCAACTGTGCACTTGAGCACATGCAAGCGTGCGCGTGCACACACACACACACACACACAAGTCAATTCACAGTAAACCTCTATTGCTCAGAATTCAGCTGATACCTATGGTCCAGAGTGTGCTGTTTACAGTGTGTGGACACATTCCACCCTACTCTGGCCACCCAGGTTCATGAATGTGTTTGTATCTTTTCAGGGCTTGAAGACCATCACAGATATGGCTAGAGACGGCTCTCCACAGCTTGCATCAGCTTTGAAGAGTTTCTGCAAGAATATGACATGGGATAACTGTGATGACCTGAGGTCCTTAGGTAAGACCTTCTCCCTTTCAGATCTGAATCAATCTTCAGGAGCCCTTGCTTTTCATTTTTTGTTTCTTTAATATATACTTTAAAGTGTGTGTGAGAACCTGCTTATGGAGGTCAGAAAAGGGCATTAGACTCCCTGGAGCTGGAGTTAGAGGTGATTGTACACTGCCTGATATGAACACTGGGAACCAAACTCAGTCGCCTACTGGAGAAGTGCTGTCTGTATAGATCTCTCTCTCTCTCTCTCTCTCTCTCTCTCTCTCTCTCTCTCTCTCTCTCGCACGCACGCACGTACGCACGCACGCACTGTTTCTAACTGTTCCTGTAGTGCTGTGTGATAATCCTTCTATGTGCTGTGAATATGTCTTATTCTTATGGGTTAATAATAAAGCTGATTGGTCCATAGCAAAGCAGGATGTTGAGGACTGGGATGAAGAAGGGTGGGAAGAGGGAGAAGCCAATGAGCATCTAAGAGGACAGGTAAAGCCACGAGCCATGGTTATCGTGGCAATACATAGGTTAACAAATGGGTTTATTTTAAATGTAAGAGCTGGTTAGTAATAAGCTTGAACTATTGGCTGAGCATTCCGTAATAATAAAAGCTTTTGTGTGTTTATTTGGGACCGGGCTCTTGGGACAGGAAAACTCTGCCTCTGTTTACACTATAGTAATAGTTCTTTTCTGTCAGAGTCAGGAAATGGCTTACTCAATTTCAGGGTGACAAGATTATGAGCACATACTGTCTCATTTACTCCTTTAGGACACTGTGTTTCCAAAGCAGATTTTGTCTCTTTGCTGGGGCAAGAGAAGATGCCCTCTGTGGTGCAAAGAGAGCTGGCACCAGGCTTGTTCTCAGGCGAGTGTGGAGATGGTATGGTGACGTCACTGTTGCTCTGGATAGGATGCAAATCCTCACCACCACACACTGGAAACTGTCAAGTCTGACAAGTCTAAAGAGGAATATCATACTCTTAGATTTCAGAATGACTCCTTTCTTTGTGTCTTCTTTTAACAGCTCATTTCTGTTGGTGGAGACAACTTGTTTTTTTCCCAGTCGCCCAGGCCCGAAATAATCACACAGAAGCTTTATTAATTACAACACTGCTTGGCCTATTAGCTTATGCATATTCTTAGCTAACTCTTACATCTTAAATTAACTCACCTCTATTAATCTGTGCATCACCACAAGGTTGTGACCTAACAGCAAGGTTCTGGCTGGCGGCTCACATCTTTCTCCTTTGGTGGCTACATGGTATCTCCCCAACTCCGCCTAACTCCGCCTCTATCTCTGCTTGGAATTCCTGCCCTGCTGCGCTCTGCCCTGCTGGTAGGCCAAAGAACCTTTATTCATTACCAAATGGCAACAGAACACACTCACAGCATACAGAGGGGACTCCCACATCACATTTCCCTGTAGTTTTTTTTATTCTCACCCACTTGGCTGCTTGTCAGACTTTCAGTTTCTTGGGCATCTTTAAAGGTTAAATGGCTTTTTGTTTCTTTTGCCTATCAGCTGGGCATTAGTAGATGTGTGTGTTTGCGTGTTCACACGCCTCTCTATGCCTGTGTGTGTGTGTTTGCGTGTGCACACGCCTCTCTATGCCTGTGTGTGTGCATGTGTGAACTATTGAAGAATCTCTCTAATGGAGAAGATTAGATATCTTATATAAGATAAGATGTGGATAACTTGCATGAAATAACTGACATTTTTGACTCAGGTATTGCAGAGAAACAAGGACATTAAAGGAGAGAACTTTTTTTTTTTTTTTTTGGATCTATTTTAGGCCAGCAGTTTGTATGTGAGGCCCAGGATCTGTTTCCAAAGCAAGACTCGGATGCTGAAGGATTAACAGACAGACCTTCTAGCACTAAACTTGAGTGTTCCACCTTCAGAGAAGATTGGGATTCTGAGTGTGTGTTTGAAATGAATGGTCAAGACATACCATTTGAGCAAGAGACAGTTACTCGGAACGAAGCCTTCTCAAAAGGGAGAGATCATGCGTATATCAAATCTGGAAGATGGTTTCATTTGAACATTTCAGAAGAGAAAAGTCATAATTGTGATTCAGGTAAAAGTTTTCCCCAAAATTCAGTGGTCGTAAAGGAACCAGGAATCTATGCAGGAAAAAAGCTTTTCAAATGTAATGAGTGTAAGAAAACTTTCACCCAGAGCTCATCCCTTACAGTGCACCAGAGAATTCACACTGGAGAGAAACCCTACAAATGCAAAGAGTGTGGGAAGGCCTTCAGCGATGGCTCCTCTTTCACACGGCACCAGAGGTGCCACACAGGCAAGAAGCCGTACGAGTGCGTCGAGTGTGGAAAAGCTTTTATACAGAACACCTCCCTTGTTCGTCACTGGAGATACTATCACACCGGGGAGAAACCCTTTGATTGCATCGACTGTGGTAAAGCCTTCAGTGACCACATAGGGCTTAATCAACATAGGAGAATTCACACTGGAGAGAAACCGTACGAATGTGACGTGTGTCACAAGTCCTTTCGATATGGCTCATCCCTCACTGTGCACCAGAGGATTCATACTGGAGAAAAACCATATGAGTGTGACATTTGCAGGAAAGCCTTCAGCCATCATGCATCGCTCACTCAGCACCAAAGGGTGCATTCTGGAGAAAAGCCCTTTAAGTGCAAGGAATGTGGGAAAGCTTTTAGGCAGAATATACACCTTGCTAGTCATTTGAGGATCCATACGGGGGAAAAGCCCTTTGAGTGTGGGCAATGTGGGAAATCCTTCAGCATCAGCTCACAGCTTGCCACCCATCAGCGAATTCACACGGGAGAAAAGCCTTATGAATGTGAGGTGTGTAGTAAAGCGTTTACGCAGAAGGCTCACCTTGCACAACACCAGAAAACTCACACAGGAGAGAAACCATATGAATGTAAGGAGTGTGGCAAGGCCTTCAGCCAGACGACTCACCTCATTCAGCATCAGAGGGTTCACACCGGGGAGAAGCCCTATAAGTGTCTGGAGTGTGGGAAGGCCTTTGGTGATAACTCTTCCTGCACTCAGCACCAGAGGCTTCACACCGGCCAGAGGCCTTATGAGTGTGTGGAATGTGGGAAGGCCTTCAAGACCAAGTCATCCCTTATCTGTCATCGTAGATGTCACACTGGAGAGAAACCTTACGAGTGTAGTGCATGTGGCAAAGCCTTTAGCCATCGCCAGTCCCTTAGTGTACATCAGAGAATTCATTCTGGGAAGAAACCGTATGAATGTAAGGAATGTAGGAAAACCTTCATCCAAATCGGACACCTTAACCAACATAAGAGAGTCCACACTGGAGAGAGAATGTATAACCGTAAGAAGGGCAGGAAGGCCTTCAGGCAGACTGCACATTTTGCTCACCATCAGCGAATTCATTCTGGAGAGTCACCCGCTCACCCTTCTTTGCCTTCCACATCCAGTCCGGTGGATGTCTTCCCCAAATTTGTCTGGAATCCATCCTCACTTTCACCCTCATAATCTCAAAATATTGCCATTTCCACTACACTGCTTTGAACAATCATTTCCCTGTCCCTTTGTTCCCTCTGTCTATTACAATACAGTTATTCATGTTTCAGTTGGGTTGAGTTATTTTTGGAGTCTCAATGTAATTAATTTGCTCATCAAAAACTTATATTCATTGGTTAATGCTTAAGATGTTCTTAGCACAGTGCCTGACCCGTACCAAGTATTATAAGCGTGATTCTTTTATTTATTTATTTATTTATTTATTTATTTTTTGGTTTTTCGAGACAGGGTTTCTCTGTGGCTTTGGAGCCTGTCCTGGAACTAGCTCTGTAGACCAGGCTGGTCTCGAACTCACAGAGATCCGCCTGCCTCTGCCTCCCGAGTGCTGGGATTAAAGGCGTGCGCCACCATCGCCCGGCTAGCGTGATTCTTTTAAAAGTTTATTTTTGAAAATGGAAATTTTATTGTGGTCAGCCCTGATAAAAATGGTGCAGTAGAAACCCGGTTTCAGAACAGGAAGGGAGTCCTCTGAGTTGTTGATGAGGCTTGCTTCTTTTCCTTGAAAGCTTGTTTCTAAGCCACGGGTATGGTGGAGTCATCTGTAGTCTTAGTGTTCATGAATTCAAGGCCAGCTGGGGCAACTCAGTGAGCCCCTATCTCTAAATAAAAAGGGAACAGTTGATCCCATACTGCTGAACTAGGTGACTGTAGGGTAATAGAACTTTCGTGAGAAAGCTCTGCTGTAATACCCATGACAGTAAAAGGATAGGTAACATAAGTATGTAGGCTACCCGAACAAATGAACCAAAACAGCTGGAAAAGTGCAAGGTTTTATATGTGTTTAGTTAAAACTACCAACAAATTACTTAAGAGTGGAAAAACTCGGAAGGATTTGATGTGTTTAAAGTCACTGGTTTACGAATGCATTCTTGGTAAACGTTCAATGAAGCATTCACTTGGGTAAACTGATCTATAGTAGGGGGCAGCAAACTGACTTACGAAGGCTCACTGATAATTTTTTTATGGTCTGTAATCTAAATTTCTGAAAAGGTGTTTAAAGTGATTTTAAACATCGGAGGAGTGTTTTCAGCCCGATGACTGTGAGAAACTTGATTTCAGTGTCTGGGTGAAGCTGTGTTGGCATGCAGACACAACCACAGGTTCACAGTGTCCGGGTGAAGCTGTGTTGGCATGCAGTCACAGGTTCACAGTGTCTGGGTGAAGCTGTGTTGGCATGCAGCCACACATTCACGTACATAGTGTTGGTGGTGCTTCCGTCTCTACGGAGGGGACGTTGTGATGTAATGAAGGCCATCTGGCTCAGAGAGCCAAAGTAGAGTTTTATTGAGCCACAGCCATGGTCATTGGTTTATCGACACTCTTTGTTCTTTAACAGTGGCAGAGTTGATTAGTTGCACAGGAGACTGTATGGCCACATTAAGCCATAAATATTTACAGTTGAAAATAGAGGAGAATGCACACAAGTTTCTAACCTCATGGCAATAGTAAACCCCGACCAAAAGACTCAAACACAAGCCCAAGAATATTGGGCTTCGCAGGTTAAAGTACCTGTTGCCAATCCTGATGACCTGAGTTTGATTCTTGGACTCATGTGGTGGAGGGAGAAAACTCCCTCATGAGAGTTGTCCTCAAGACTGTCACACCTTCACACGAGTGCTGTCACATGCACACTACAAATACAAGCAACAGATGCTCTAAAAATGCAGCTTATAGAGCAAGTTATGAAGAGATGACATTATTAAATGACATATAAAACTCAATAAAATATATATTAAGAAAAACCACTAAAATGTTTATGAATTATCTTTCCAAAACGAGTCCCATGAGGATATGTTGACAACTTCAGGAAACATTCAGGCAAGAATATAAATTTTTTTAAGGATTTTTTTTGACAGGGTCTCTATGTAGTCTTTGACCATTATGGAACTTGCTATGTAGTCCAGGCTGTCTTTGAATTCATAGAGATCTGTCTGCCCCTGCCTCCCAAGTACTTGGATTTTTGTTTCTTTGTGTGTGTGTATGTGTGCCACATGTGTTTGTGTACCCACAGAGGCCAGAAGAGAGCTCTGCATCCTCAAGGGAGCAACTCAAAACAGGAATTTAAAAATTCCAAATACACTACTCCAATTCAAAGAGACACTGATTTAATACATGCTGAGGAACGACAGGAGGAAGATATTTAATGTCTCCTTTTACTTTATATTGTTCCTTTATGAGCAGAATACTTTGTACCTGTAGTGAGGGCACTGCAGTTCCTAACATACAAGTCTCAAATCTGTCAGGCTGGTTCAGACAGTGTTTGCTGGCACTGCATCGTGTGACCGCATCCACAGAGCAAAGTACCCGTGTTCAGAAGCAAAGCTGCAGCATGAGGCTGCCACCAAAGTACCCGTGTTCAGAAGCAAGGCTGCAGTGGGCCCTTTAATGCAGCATGAGACTGCCACCAAAGTACCCGTGTTCAGAAGCAAGGCTGCAGCATGAGGCTGCCACCAACGAGACCTCAGTTTCACTGTGTGTCAGATTCCTAATGTTTGGTTGTGCATCCAGGAGCCTTTTGTTGTTTATAGCCTTTTCAGTATTTACATTCAGTTACACAGTTTTTAAGAATCTGGGATCTAGAGTTCACTGAGCCTTATAACGACTGCTGGGAACAGCCCTGGATGTGTCTGGACCTTTAGGGGCCAGAGAAATCGTCTGTCATAGTTGCACACTCAAGGCATGCCACAGTGTTCAAGACCAATGTATTTGCATAAAGGTAGTCCATTTGGCTGTTTTGGTAGACAGTCCTATTGCCTAAAGTAGCCAGGCAGCAAGAGAGAGAGAGTCCAATAGCTGCCAATAGAGGCCCAAATTGCCTCATCCAGCATCTTTGCCTATTAACAAGAAAATGAGCAACACCAGGCGTGCTTTTAAGACTTTAAACAAAGTTGGGGTGGTGATGGCACACGCCTTTAATCCAAGCACCCGGGAGGCAGAGGCAGGCAGATCACTGTGAATTTGAGGCCAGCCTGGTCTACAAGAGCTAGTTCTAGGACAGGCTCCAAAGCTACAGAGAAACCCTGTCTTGAAAAAACAATAATAAAAAAGAATTTAAACAAATTTGCATTGAGGATAGTAGTAGTGACTTCTCCCTCTGTAGACCAGGCTGACCTCAAACTCGCAGAGATCCACCTGCTTTTGCCTCCCAAGTGCTGGAATTAAAGCCCTGTGCTACCATGCCTGACTAGTAACCTCTTAAGAGTATGCTTTAATTATACTGAACACCTGATTGTTACACGTAGATCTGTCTCGGTTGTCTGCCCCACAGATCCTATGTGTCAAACACTCTTGTCACTGAAAATTAAGCCCTGAACAGGGTGGAGTATTGAACAGTCTTGGAATATTCAGCCTTGCAGGGAAAGGTAAACCAGGGATGAAGGTGGGTTATGTCAGGGAGCAATAACTAAAGCACGAAATCGGTCACACATACTCAAATCCCACGTACATAAATCACAAAATCAAATATTTCTCTCCTGTCTTTTGATCTGTGTCCCTAAATCTAAATCTCACCCCTTGCCTACAGCTGTCTTCTACTGCAGACGCCACAGCAGCTTCCTTGGCTTTAAAGCTTGGTCTCCCATTTTGGGCCTGTCCACTTATCTTCCCAAACTGCTAGTCACATGTGAGCGGGTGATAAGTAGTCTGCCTGTACTTCTGGATCCAGACACGAGGCTGAGAGGCTTCTGAGGACTGTATTCTGAATCTGCAGACACCAATTAGGGAACAGAGAGTGGCGACCAACTGGCCTTCTGCGGAGGCTCCTTTTTCAGCCTCCTGGGACATCTCATCCTACACTCGCTGGGTGAGGACTACATATCCCAGTTGCCATTGCGGAGCACCGCACGACCACCTCCGGTAAAAACCGGAAGTCAGTGATGCTTCAAGCCTGTCGGGGTCTCAGGTGGAATTCTTGTTGGGTTTGGAGTGGAAGTTAGACCTGATCTGAGAAGGCAGCTGGGCGTGGTGTTCAGGTCGGCGCGAGGGTGATCTGGTCTCCGTAGATCTGACACGCGTGTTGTGTGTGAGTGTGGGAATGTGGGACTGACCGGGAGGAGACTCTGGGGAAGTGTGAAACAGGATGCAAGGTGGGCGGGGCGGGGGGGGCGAAGTGTGGGACTTATTTCCCTGTTTGATTTCAGGTCCCAGCGGCGTGTGCTGGACCACAGTGCGTACTGGAATGAATGCAAGACCTCACTCACTATTAAATACGTGGTCTCGGTGGCAAACTCAAGAATCCATACACTGTCCAGGCAACTGAAGTATTTCTTGCTTGACTTTTCTAGAAGCAGGCACTGCTTAGGTAAGAATGAGAGATGGTTTGGGTGTGGCTAAAAAAACAAAAAATGAAATTTGAGATTTGAGGAAGATGTTATATGAAGTCCCAAGTGCCATAGGAAGGTGTCGTGGTCTCCAGTCCTGGTAAACTCCAGTCTAAAGATTTGGAAAACCACTTGGGTTTACAGTGTGGAGCTGAGTACAGGAAGGGACTTTGACTTGCCCAGAGTCACTTAACCAGACTCTGCCATCTAGGTCTCGGTGTTACCTGGAATTCAGGGAGTGAATACCAGCAATAAGAACACTTCTGAGTGCCCTCGTGCTGTTCAAGGGCATCAGCATTTAGTTTTTACCTCCTGCATTCATGTGGTGCACATACATGCACTCAGGTACACACACATGCATATACAGTGAAGTAAATACATATTTTAAAAAGAAAATCAGGATTAATTCAGCTACTCTCCCCTTCATAATTAAAGGAACACGTCAGAGAAGTTGACAAGGGACTTCATCAAAACTCATTTGGCATAAAGCAAATTGCAAGCTGGTCTCATGACAATTCTCTGAAATCCGCAAGGGCTGTTTGTTGTATGGAAGTAACAGCCCTTGGGGAAATGGCTTCTGCAGGAATTCACCTCATTACATCTTGACTAATTTCTCAGGGAGGTATATTTTGTGGTGTCTACTTGAATAAAGACTGCTGGAGTCAAGCATACTAGCTTGGTGACTGTATTTCTCATTGTTTACAGCTGTTTGATTTATAAAAAAGTCTTCCCAGAGTTTTACTATGTAAAATGTTGAGGTTACTCCCTACTTTCTTTTAAAGGCTGGGGAGATTAAAAGAGTATTAAAAGGACTGGAGAGATGGCTCAGCAGTTAAGAGCACTGGATGCTCTTCCAGAGGACCTGACTTCTATTATCAGCCCCCATATGATGGCTCACAACAGTCTGTAACTCCAGTCCCAGGGAAGCCAATGTCATTTTCTGGTCTCCATGAACAAGGTATCCATGTGGTACACAGACATGTAGGCAAAACACCCATACATATAAGATAAGATTTAAAAAAAATAGAGAAAGAATACTAAATATGCAACATATCCTATTAATGAATTGGTCTAGCTGGGGGAAGTGTTGCAGGATTGGTTGGTTGTAGCTGTGTTCTTAGGTTTCCACAGAACACCTGGTTAGTTGGTCTCAGTTGCTTGGAATGTCTATTTCATTGTTTGTCTTTCTCTCTTTCTGTGTTGTTGGTGTGTTTCTGAGTTGTATTTTTTGCAGCTTGATCTGCACGTCTTATTTCTCATCTGTCAGTTGTATACTTTCAGGGTGAAGCCCTTCTACAAATGAAGAACCAGGAAGAAGTGAAAGGTTCAGGAAGGAACCAAGTTGGTGAAAGCCATGTCCGTGGTGAGTGAGTTTGTGTTCCCTCCCGCCTTTCTGAAGTGAAGTCTTGTGCTTAAGGATTTGGCACTGTTTATTTCCCTTTGAAAGTTACTAAGACTAGAAGCTTGGGGATTTTTTCCTATTTCCTCTGTTTCTGATGCTTGGAGCATGGGGGTGGACTCAACAATCCATTGCATTGTCCCCCTCAGAGTTGTTTGTTTGTTTTTTCATCTGAGAAAGGACTGGATCTAAACCTCTTCTGTTGTAAGAAGATTGCTTGTTTGTTTCCCAGCCGCCCAGCAGCTCAGACCCAAAATAACCACACAGAAACTGTGTTAATTAGATCACTGCTTGGCCTCTTAGCTCTAGCTTCTTATTGGCTAACTCTTACATATTAATTAAACCCATCTCCATTAATCTGTGTATCGTCACATGGTAGTGGCTTACTGGCAAAGTTTCAGCATGTCTGTCTCTGAGGACGGCTCCATGTCTTCTCCCTGACTCTGCCTCCTTTCTCCCAGCATTCAGTTTAGTTTTCCCCGCCTACCTAAGTTCTGTCCTATCAACAGGCCAAGGCAGTTTCTTTATTTACCAATGCTATTCACAGCATACAGAGGGGAATCCTACATCACTCTTCTTTGTGTTCAGTCCTTTTATGGGCCTCAGAAGGCAGAAGAATAATCTTTTAGGGAACTTTGAGAACCAGTACATGCCTGGGCCCTATGAGAGTCGATCGTCTCTTAGAAATATGAAAAAGCACAAAGCACTTACATAGTAGGGTAAGTGCTTCAGGAAGAGAGAAAACTTACTGCAGAGTACTGGGAAAGGAACACTGACTGACCACCCAATGCAGTGGGAAAGGACCGCTGACTGACCGTCTGATGCAGTGGGGAAGGACCGCTGACTGACCACCCGATGCAGTGGGGAAGGACCGCTGACTGACCGTCTGATGCAGTGGGGAAGGACCGCTGACTGACCGTCTGATGCAGTAGGTGAATTAAAATGACGTCCCTTCCTTTATACGAGTGAAGGTCAGGACAGTTCACACAGCCTGGCATGAAATCTGCATTAGTTTCTTCTTGTGCTATGATAAAATACCAAAAAGCAGCTTATGGAAGAAAGAGTTTAGGTTAGCTTATGGTTCCAGGGATTAGCATCTATCATCGTGGGGGAGGCATGGAATCAAGCGGCCAGAGTAGGACACTGAAATGTCTTTTCTGAACCACACACAGGGAAGATACAGAGTGATCAGGAAATGGGATGAGGCTACACCCTTGAAAGCCGCATCCCAGTGGTGTACTTCCTTTAGAAGGCTCCACTTCCTGAAGTGTCCACAACTTCCCCAAACAGCAGGTAATAAAGGGTTTGATAGCTGAGCTGATGGAGGACATTTTTCATTCAAACCACCAGAAAGTTCATTTTATTTTCTCTCCTTGCTTCCTTGGTGAAGGATCTTTGTGAAGGGAGGAGCAGCACAGTTGGACTCTGCTGAGAGGAAGTGTTGGAGGGGGGAGCAGCACAGTTGGACTCTGCTGAGAGGAAGTGTTGGAGGGGGGGCAGGCAGTTAGACTCTGCTGAGGGGAAGTGTTGGAGGGGGGGCAGGCAGTTAGACTCTGCTGAGGGGAAGTGTTGGAGGGGGGGCAGGCAGTTAGACTCTGCTGAGGGGAAGTGTTGGAGGGGGGGCAGGCAGTTAGACTCTGCTGAGAGGAAGTGTTGGAGGGGGGCAGGCAGTTAGACTCTGCTGAGGGGAAGTGTTGGAGGGGGGCAGGCAGTTAGACTCTGCTGAGGGGAAGTGTTGGAGGGGGGCAGGCAGTTAGACTCTGCTGAGGGGAAGTGTTGGAGGGGGGAGCAGCACAGTTGGACTCTGCTGAGAGGAAGTGTTGGAGGGGGGGCAGGCAGTTAGACTCTGCTGAGAGGAAGTGTTGGAGGGGGGGCAGGCAGTTAGACTCTGCTCTGAGGAAGTGTTGGAGGGGGGCAGGCAGTTAGACTCTGCTGAGAGGAAGTGTTTGGGGGGCAGGCAGTTAGACTCTGCTGAGGGGAAGTGTTGGAGGGGGGAGCAGCACAGTTGGACTCTGCTGAGGGGAAGTGTTGGAGGGGGGCAGGCAGTTAGACTCTGCTGAGAGGAAGTGTTGGGGGGGCAGGCAGTTAGACTCTGCTGAGAGGAAGTGTTGGAGGGGGAGCAGCACAGTTGGACTCTGCTGAGGGGAAGCGTTGAAAGGACTTGGGATTCCTGAGCTGCTTCTGGAACAGAGTATTTTTCTGTTTTGAGAAGTAAGTACAGCATAACCAGGCAGCAAAGGCCAGTGAGCATCTCACCTAGGTCATTCAGACCATTGGTGCAATTACTTGCACACATTCTTTTTATTGATTTATATATGTTTTAGATTTTTGAGACAGAGTTTCACTGTGTAGCCCTGGCTGTCCTGGAACTCACTCTGTTGACTGGAATGGCCACGAACTCACAGAGATCCTCCTGCCTCTGCCTCCTGAGTGCTGGGATTAAAGGTGTGTGTCACCAGAGCCTGGCTGCTTGCACACATTAGTTTATCTTGTAATGAGCCCTAGGGTCACATGAGCCCAGGAGCCTGAGCTCAGATTTTGTTTGTCATTTTAGGGCTAGTGACTCACAGATGTGGCCATAAACTTCTGCCAAGGTGAGTGGGAATGATTGAGTCTTGCCCAGAGGCGTTTGCACAGGAAGGCGATGTGGGACACCTACAGGAACCTGGATGGTAACACCAATGTTCACTGTGACTCAGTGTCTTCTCTTGCTTTATTGTTTTCCAACACCATCCCTCTTCAAGACCATTTAGATGGGTGGTTCTCAACCTGTGGGTCATGTAACCTCTTTGGGGCGTGTCCAATGAGCCTTCACAGGCAAGGGTTGCCTAAGATCATCGGAAAACACAGATATTTACATTAAGATTCTTAACAGTAACAAAATTGCAGTTATAAAGTAGCAATGAAGATAATTTTGTGGTTGGGGGACACCAAGCCACAAGGAACTGCATTAAAGTGTTACAGCATTAGGAGGGTTGAGAACTGCCAATTTAGACAACTGTAGCTCTTGCTTACAAACTTCACTGTCAGCTTTCATGTTTTATGTACAGATCTTTGCATTTTAAAACCAGATGAGATCCCATTACTGTAGCACGAGAAGGAGCCATGATGACAGACGGAGAGGTGTCCTGGTGAGTGCAGGATGACTGGAGCTGGAGAAGGAGCCATGATGACAGACGGAGAGGTGTCCAGGTGAGTGCAGGATGACTGGAGCTGGAGAGGTTGGCTCAGCAGTCTCTTCCTTTGGCATCTGAGGGATAATTCAGATGCTCTCCCGGATTGGTGCAGGCTGTCATAGCAGTTTCTTTTCCACTGGCATAACCTACCACATTTACCTTTTTTCTTGTGCATACCAAAGTCTTTCTTAACTTCTGCCCCTCTGATCAGGTGATAGGTAAGGAAGCTAGCTGAGCATGAGCCAGGGGTGACTCAGGAGGCAGGATTCTTCAATCATTTCTACTTCCGTTCCTGCTTGGATTCTTGTCCCGATTTCCCTCTGTGATAGACTGTGACCTGGAAGTGTAAGCAGAAATAAATCCTTTTCTCTCCCAAGTTGCTCTGGGTTGGAGTGTTTTATCACAGCAACAGAAAAGCAGAATAAGTAAGCATCTAATCCAAGCCAAAATAAGTTATGAATAGTCTGTAGTCGTTGGTGTTTCTAGAGATCAAAGTAGGAGTAAATGAATTGGAGAACTGTAGATCTAATGTAATTCAAGATGTATGTCTTTAAGAAAGGAAGAAAACATGCAAACTGAGGACAAATGAGAGGAAACATGTAAAACCACAAACACAAAGGACTCAAGAGAATCGCATGAAGGTCTGGGGTGTGGGTTAGCCGATACTAGACCTGACTTTGATCCCCAATGATCCTCGCCCCCTGAATACAAAGTAGCATGACATGACTCTGTTCTCCCCAGCTCTGTCACTAATGTGAAGTCTGGATGAACGGGTGGTATCCTAGGAGAATGCGGAAGTGTGGGTGAGCAAAGCTGAAATACAGGCGAAAGGCTAGAAAGCAATACAGGAGGCTGTTTGTTGAGTGCCTCTCCAAAGAGAATAGACCACAGTCTAGTTTCACAAATCAGTTCATAAAGCCTTTGAGGAAAAACGTCCTCAACATTATTGTTTACACTGAAATGTGTCGGAAGTAGTAAGAAAGCAAGCTGTGGTCAGAGACAGCTCAGTGGGCAAGAGGACTTGCTGTTCTTGTAGAAGACCTGAGTCTGGTTCTCAGCACCCATTTGGGGCCTTACAACCACCCCTAACTCCAGTTCTGATGTACTCTTCTGGCCTCTGCAGGTACCAGGCACATACAGAGAAAACACTCGTACACACAAAACTGAAATATTTTAAGTAAAATGAAAAAGAGAGTTTACAAAATAATTGTTGATGAATATAGCATGTTGTTTGATAACAGAGTTTACCAAAACCACCCAGCATGTAAGTTGCAGGTAAGTTCCACCCATAAGTATTGGTATAAAGAAAAAACTGTATATAATATTGACCTTATGGCCAGTGATGGCTTATTCCAGGTGTGCTTGGATGGTGGTGGCATCTGATTTAACCTCTTCTGGGCTCTTGATTTGCAAAGTTCCTTCCTAGCATGTATTAAAGGAAATGTTTATCAATATCTCTCAGACATGAAGTACATGTGGGTGACTAAAGAATTATGTCCAAATCGGGTATTTATTTATTTATTTATTTATTTATTTTTCAAGACAGGGTTTCTCTGTGTTCTGGCTGTCCTGAAACTCATTTTGTAGACCAGGCAATCTTTGAAGTCACAGAGATCTGCCTGCCTTTGTCTCCCAAGAACTGGGATTAAAGGCATGTGCCACCACTGCACAACATATCTGGAACATTTATAAAGAGAAAATTTCCTAGGCAGTAATTGTGGAAAGGCTTACAAATTATGCTCTGGAATATTCCACATTAGGGGAAAACTGGAGCTGTAAAGACTTGCTTGGAATTGAATCATTCAGCAAACACATTTTAGGCTTGGGACAGCCACTCATACGGATATCTTTATTGTGGAAAGAGACCACTGCTCAGTCTGGGACAAACTTCCACATGCATTCATTATCTAATACAGATTTTTTTTCCCCATGGGAGAGAGAATATATACTTTTGGTACAGAAAATAATTCATGAAAAAGTATAAATAAGACTTTGGAGAAAAACAGGTAAAATGTAATGACTGAGAAAACATTTAACAAAATATCAAGCCTTACTCTTCCGCAGAGAATTCATACAGGGAGAAACCCCGTGAATGTATTGAATGTGGAGAGCCTTCAGCCATAGTGCCCACCTTCTTCAGCATCAAAGAGTAAACCCAGGAGAAAAGCCCTTTGAATGTGCTGGTTGTGGGAAGACATTCAGTCAGAATGCTCATTTTATTCAACACCAGAGTTCATACTGGGGAGAAAACTTACCAATGTAAGCAGTGTAATAAAGCCCTCAGCCAATGGGCACATCTTTCTCAACATCGGAGATTCGTACTAAAGAGAAAAACTCTGAATGTAAACGTAGAAAAGCCTGCGGGCAGAATGTGTGTCTTGCTCATCATCAGTGTCCTCATCTGGAGAGTCATCCTCAGTCATTTCTTTCTCACCCCCATGCCACCAAGCCCTGTAGTTTCCAGTCCACAGTATATCATTGTAGTGTGAGACACAACTATGCCATGTGTGTTTCTGTGATGCGATGAAGCTTGACCATCATGTGCCTCTAAGTGCTTCTTAGCACTCTTACCAGTTGTATCTTAAAGAACCGTGTGATCATGTTTCTTTCTGCTTAAAATACTTCCTTTGAGACATAGACAAATTTTAAAGGCTGGCTCCACAGTGCAGGTCGTCCAGCTAGTGCTGGGTGAGTGTGCAGTCCTGGGCGTGCAGCTAGTGCTGGGTGAGTGTGCGGTCCTGGGCGTGCAGCTAGTGTGTGCTGGGTGAGTGTGCAGTCCTGGGTGTGCTGCTAGTGCTGGGTGAGTGTGCAGTCCTGGGCGTGCAGCTAGTGTGTGCTGGGTGAGTGTGCAGTCCTGGGCGTGCAGCTAGTGCTGGGTGAGTGTGCAGTCCTGGGCGTGCAGCTAGTGCTGGGTGAGTGTGCAGTCCTGGGCGTGCAGCTAGTGCTGGGTGAGTGTGCAGTCCTGGGCGTGCAGCTAGTGCTGGGTGAGTGTGCGGTCCTGGGCGTGCAGCTAGTGTGTGCTGGGTGAGTGTGCAGTCCTGGGCGTGCAGCTAGTGTGTGCTGGGTGAGTGTGCAGTCCTGGGCGTGCAGCTAGTGCTGGGTGAGTGTGCAGTCCTGGGCGTGCAGCTAGTGTGTGCTATGTGAGTGTGCAGTCCTGGGCGTGCAGCTAGTGTGTGCTGGGTGAGTGTGCAGTCCTGGGCAGCTATTGCTGGGTGAATGCTACTGTTGAAGTAGAAATCTCTTTGGTTTGCCGTGGCAGTACATGGCCTTTGATCCCGTCAATCCAGAGGCAGGGAGCCAGAGGCAGGCCAGTCTCCAGGAATTCAGGGCCAGCGTGGTCTAAATAGTGGCTCCCAATGCTGTGTAGTGAAACCCTGCTTTGAAAAGTAGTTCCCTTATATGGGTCTGTAATAAAAGGCAGTTCGCCAAAACTGGGAAACCTACGCACTTGGAGCAGAGAGAAGCATTTGTTCTCCCAGGTGGTGGTAAAGTGACCTGTGAGGTAAAATGGTCACTTTGTAAGTATATTCCTTTGTAAGGATATAATTACGTAATACTAGTAACACTGTTGATGATGAACACTCCTCCCCTGACAGAATAAGCCAGTCAGAACAGCTTCTTGTTGTTAGCTCATGGGACCACAAGGGGCAGTATTAAAAACAAGTGAGAAAGCTTCAGTGGATACAGCCAGCTGAAAGTGTGGTTCAAGGGTGTGTGGTGGCGCACCCCTTTAATCCCAGCATTTGCGAGGCAGAGACAGGTGGCTCGATCTCTGGGTTTGAGGCCAGCCTTGTCTATGTCAAGTTCCAGGACAGCCAGGTCTATATTGAGAGATCCTGTCTCAAAACCCCAAAACAACCCCCCCCAAAAAAAACCCCACCACAGACAGTTTCTACACTATTTGAATTGTTACAGAGCATTAAAAAAATTGTAGTGAAATGTTCCAACTTGTTTCATGAGGTTGATAACCTAAGAACACAATAGCACTGCAGTTTTGTAGAACTCAGGTTTTTTTTTTTAACATTAAAAAATATGATCTGGCTGGGCATAGTCATGCACACCTTTAGTCCAAGTACTTGGGAGGGAGAGGCAGGTGGATCTCTGTGAATTTGAGGCTAGCCTGGTCTACAGAGTAAGTGCCAGGACAGCTAGAACTGTTAAATAGAACAGCCCTGTCTCGAAAAAACAAAATAAAATATGAATTGGTGGATTCTCAACATTTAGGAGGCTTGAGGATTGAAGGCCAGTCTGGCCTACATGGTAAAGACCCTTTTCCAAAAGAGCGAGTAGTAGGGAAGCTAGATGTGTCCCATAGAAGTAGTCGGGTAAGTGTGTTTCTCACACATAGTACATACATACATACATACAGTCAAATCTGCAAGCTCAGCCATAGTGCAATAACCCCAGTGTAGGCGTCAGTTAGCAGTTTGATTCTGACAGTGTGCAGATTTGTATCTATATAGTAAGGATTGTAGTTTACTGTTCATGATACAATACTCATTCCATTGATCATGAACATTCAGTAATGGATTAGGTAGAGTTTTAGGTGCTGGAGAGATGTGGTACAAAATGGACAGTTTCAGATTGATTGAAAGAAAACAAAAATCAATA
The DNA here is from genome assembly GCF_018167655.1 of Microtus oregoni. Classification (NCBI taxonomy): domain Eukaryota; kingdom Metazoa; phylum Chordata; class Mammalia; order Rodentia; family Cricetidae; genus Microtus; species Microtus oregoni. The sequence goes on from NW_024543065.1 coordinate 44,291,596, forward strand.
CTATGTGATAAATACTGTGTATCATAAAGATAAATTATCTAAAGGTGACTATTGGGAGTGCCGGGTGTGGGCAACCTGTGATCCTCCAGATGGGCTTTGGAAGCAGAGGATGAGGGAGGAACAGTAGCCATCACAAACAAAGGATGCAATGAGGCTACCATAGCCCTAGTGTGAATAGTTATGAGTGTCTGATGGAGAACTGGTACTTACATAGGATCGTAAGAATTTTGTCACTCACAGGGATTAGAAACTTGGTGGAAGAGCTAGGCAGTGGTGGCACACACCTTTAATCCCATCTCTTAGGAGGCAGATCTCTGAGTTTGAGGCCAGCCTGGTCTGCAGAGCAAGTTCCAAGACAGCCAGGGCTATACAGAGAAACCCTGTCTGGAAAAGCGAAAACAAACAAGCAATAAACAAAAAGAAAGAAAGAAGAAAGAAACTTCAAAGTAGGATTAAATTTTTTTTTTTTGGTTTTACATGTGTGTTTTGTTGAGATATGATTCACATACTGTGCAATTTTATATCGGCTTCTTCTAATCATATGCTCTATTCCTCTATTAAACATGAAAAGGGAGCACAAGGCACCACTAAAAAAGTCTAGTTTGGGGCTGGAGAGATGGCTCAGTGGTTAAGAGCACTGGCTGCCCTTCCAAAGGTCCTGAGTTCAATTCCCAAGAACTATATCTCATGGGACCTGATGCCTTCTCCTGGCATAAAGGAGTACCTGCAGCTAGGACACTCAAATAAATAAACCTTAAAAAAATTTTTTTTTAAAAAGTATGCAACTCAATGGCTCTTGGTGTATTCACAAGATTACTACAGCCAACTTAAGAATATTTTCATCTAAGTAGTACCATGTTCTGGCAGCTATCCAAGAATGGGTAAGTTTCATCTCTGTGTGTGCGAATGTGTGCGTGATATGTTTATGTATGTCTGAATGTGTACATGCATGAAGGTGTATGTGTGACACAGCAGTGTGGGAAGTGAGAGGACAACTCTTGTGAGTTGGTTCTCTATGGCTACGTTTGAGATCTGAGGATCTACCTCAAGCTTGTTAAGCCTCTGTACAAACGCCTTCATCTGTTGAGCCATCTCACCAGCCCGATTGTCTAGGGTATGGGCAGTGTTACTTGGGACGTGGAAGCTTTCAGATTTCCTGTGTTTAATGACAGATTTTACCATTGCGGTAGGGAAGAGATAGCCTGACCAAAGGTCACTGGGACATTTCCCTCTCTAGAAAAACAGATTTGGGCTTTCACACTAAGGGAAGCCTAAGGGACTGAAGACATAAATGTCAAAGTACAAGGAAAATTGACAGTACTGCAACCGTGGCTTGAGATGAACTTTAAACCTTACAGGTAACCCTGGAGATGACATTATGTATTTGGAATTGATGCAATCACACACACACACACACACACACACACACACACACACACTAGACAAAGATGAATCCGAAGAAAACATGTAACAAAGGGTGTGGTCCTTGATATTCAAAGTAATATATCAGGACTGGGGACAAGGCACAAAGGCAAGAGCACTTGTCCAGGATGGAAAAGACAATGAGTTTAGCCTAGCAGCAACATTGACAACTAAAGTGGGAAAAGACAGTATGAAATATAACTGATTAGTGGAAAATTTCAGGGTCATTTCCTGGAAATGATAATCCGTTGGTAGTCAAAGAAATGTACAGTAAAGTAATGATGTATGTCCTCCTAAAAGAATTAAATTTGAATTGTAGAGGTATGACTTTCTCCAGTATTAGTAACTGCATGGAAAATAAAAATTTCAAAAGTGTTGGTTATATGTACTACTATGTTATAATCCATTTGAATCAGAATTCCTTAGAAAGTGTACAAAGGTAGGTAGGATAATTTTCTTTTTCAACGTGATACAATCTTGAATCACCTGGGGAGCCAGTCTCAATGAGGAGCTGTCCTACACAGTCTAACACAGTGTATGTCTGTGGGGATTGATTGCATTAATTGATGTGCACATACCTAGCTTGGGCCCTAGCCTGCTTAAATTTGGAGAAAGTGAGCTGGATAGTAGGGATGTTTGCCACCATTCCTATCTGTTCTTGGCTGCGAATGTGATGTGTCAAGCTGTTTTACGTTCCTGTCACCTTAAGATTCCTGCTGTTAATCTGTGGTTCCTGGTGGTGTGGCCTGGAGAATCTGTGGCCTAGAGTTAATATCCTGAGTAATATTTTATTAAGCAGTCCTAGCAATGTTAGTACTTTGAGAATGCTTCGATTGTTAAAAGCTTGTAGGAGAAAGACATACACCTCTAGTCCTTTGCAGAACACAGTGCTACCAAGGTCAGCTGTGTGGCCGTATAGGGTACAAGAGGACTATAAACTCATCTGACCATCATGATCAGAGCGCCCATTATTATGCAGAAGATGTATGACAAGCCATGCAAATTCAAAATTTGGTTGCAGAAGAAATGAGAAGGAGTAGATTCTGAGCCCAGTTGAGTAACTCTGTTTGACTTTTCTGTCTTTCTAGTTCCCCATTCTGGAAATGAGAAAATAGTGACACTCAACCATTTGATGGAAGAGTTAGTCAGGGAAAGTGCTTCACAGGATGGTGAAATGGCACAGCAGGTAAAGATACTTGCCAGTCTCAATGACTTGAGTTCAACCCCTGGAGCCCACATAGTAGAAGAGAACTGATTCTCTCAAGCTGTCCTCTGACCTCCACAATAGAAGTTAAAATAATTTAAAAGTGTTAGTGCGGCATTACAAGTGGGTTCTTCTCTCTGGAGCATTGCAGGACACAGGCTCCTCATCTCTTTGCTGTTGGATCACTCCGCAAGGACATTCCTGGCGACCAAATCCTTGTTCATTCAGGCATGGATTCATTCATTCTTCAGTTTTCAGTGTGTGGGTGGATTTTATTCCAGTGACTTGTCCTTAAAGAGCCTGCACAACTTAGAACCCACATAGTTCAAGACAGATTCTGACAATCTGTTCTTCATCAAAGATGGTACTAAAGATAAAGGCTCTTTACAAAATAGGGTGGGCTATATGTTAACATATAGCTACCTGAAACATTTTTAAATTGCCAACCTTTATCATTGAAAAATACCACTCAAAGCTCATGTTTTCAAATATTCATAGTAACATATAGTCATGCTATACCTCTATAAATTCACCATTGCATCTCTGTCTCTTTTTTTGTATGTGTGTGTTATGTGTATGCTCATTTGACTGTGCATGTAAGTGTAAGGGTGCACGTATGTGGAAGACCAAGTTGATGTCAGATGTCTCCCTCAAACCCTCTCCACCCTTGTATATCAAGGCAGCACCTCTTGTTGAACCCAGATTTTATCATTTTGCATAGTCTGGCTACCCTGCTTGCTTTGGGGGAATCCCTGTCTCCGTTTCCCATACTACTGGGAATTCAGGCAGGCTTCCAAGCTCACTTGGCACTCACATGGGTGTTGGGAATCTGAATAACAGTACTCACACTAACATGTCAAGTTCTTTACTTATGGAGCCACTCCCAGAAACCATACCTTTCTTGTGACCCCACCCCACAACTTAAGAACCAAAAACTCACTAAGAACTCATGAGGGCACTTTCCACCTCCATTTCACTTAGGATAATCAACAGCCTCAACCCAGGTCAGGTCTTTACCTCTGTTTCCTTTTCTGCATGCTTCTAAGGATTATTTTTGGAAACTCTTACGGTGGGTATAGTAAGGCCTTACTGTCCTAAGAACTAAAGGTGGCTATTTAAAGTGACTGCAGTTTTTGTCTTAATTAGCTTTCGTCCTATGCTCTCCATAGTTCCCAGTGAGCTGTGTTTTCAGGCAACAGCAAGGGTTTTTCCTATATAGGAACTTAAGGTTTCTAAACGGGAGGTTAAGCCTCTCTGTTATACTGTATAAAATCAACACCAAAGTCAGGTCATGCAGTTGAGGATAGGGGCAATTTCTGGCGCCATGAGTCAGCACCGCGGCAACCGGGCCAGCTTCTCGCTCACAGCTCTATGGTTCAGAACCATGGACAGCACACAAACCGCCTCAAACAACCAGGTTCAGAACCACGGACAGCGCACAAACCACCTCAAGCAGCCATTCGGTCTTGTGCTATGATGGGCATGTGCTTCAGGACCATGGACAGCGCCATTTATCAACGCGGCTGCTTGGTTTCAGAACCGCGGACAGCGTCCCCCCTCCCCTCTGCAAGGTTTTTCCTTCTGACAAACATCTTGTGACTGTTGAGCCCTGCAGGACAGCATTTACCTCAGTGGTTGAGTGGGAGGCTGGCTCTTCCCTCCCACCTCCCAAGTGGGTTAGAACCAGGTGCAGTTCACCAAATAGTTTAGCAGAGCAGACAACGAATATTCCACTGGATTGGCACTGTGGGCTGATCCAAAGGGACTTTCAGCATCTGAGGTCATTTTGCAGCATTTTTTTTTTTTTTTGAGTACCATCCCGAGCCCACTCTCCTAACCACCCATCTGGTTAGGGATATTTGCATCCTCCAAGAATATCCTGGACCATACACACAGAAGCACTGGTAGCCAACATTTATGGCACAAAGAAAATTCTGGGTTTCCCTGCAAACAAAACAGAAACCCTGATGTCACTTAAAGCACTACCTACACTCAGTTTCTCAGGCTCACAGCCCGATCTTCCTAGATTAATTCCTTGTTTTTATGCCTCAAAACCCATCTGCCTTCTCAACTTCACCGGGAGTCTGTATCCTAAATATATCCACACCTGTCATCTCCACTACTACTGTCTGTCAGGCAACCATCTCCTCCCACCTTGGTTACTACAGGAGCCTCTCACACAGTCTTTCCATCATGGTCCTTCTGTTTCAGTCCCCACGCAAGAGACTCTGGGAACACGTTTATAATGTAAATTAGAGTGACTCTCAACGCTCCTCAGTACTCTGCTAATGCTTCCCAAGGAACCCACGATCAAACCGAGTGTCCTTCCTGTGCTTTTGAGACCCTGAATGTCTTTCTGAATTTATGTCTCACTATTTTTTTTTTTGGAGCAGGGTCAGATTTATTTTGAGCCTCCGCAGATGGGGTCAGCGAGTGAGGACACGACGGGGGTGGGCCCGAGGAGGTGGATCAGGGCTTCCAGAATCTGCTCACACATGGCCAGACACCGCGGCACGTGGAAGCAGCCTTTAAAAGGACCTCCCTTGATGTTGAGGGCCACCTTTCCCTCTCGGTTCAGATAGCCAAACCATTCTCCAAACTCAGGATCATGAAAATGGCTGAAGGTGTACTCAGCAACCTGGTTGAAGATTTGAAGCAAGGCAGGGTCCCCAGTGTCACTGAAAGCCATGAGGAAGGCAATCATGGCTTCACTGTGTGGCCACCAAAGCTTCATGTCCCATTCTAGCTGGGTGGGGCAGAGCCCATCAACATCCTAGAAGTAGAAGAGTCCTCCGTGCCCAGGGTCCCATCCAGAGTGGAAAGGCAACAAGAGAAACTTGTCAATGATGTGCATTTGAAGTTTGGCATCACCTTTTCTGTGGGCATACTGGAGCAGGAACCAGCCAGCTTCTATTGCATGGCCTGGGTTCTGATGTCTTCCAAGGCAACCAGGGAGTTCTTTACCATCCTCTGATATATTCCCTAACACAGCTTTTCCATCCCTCTGGACGTGCTGCAGAATCCTGTGGGCACACCAGTCCCCCAGTTCTGCGTACTTGCTGGTCAGTGCCTCATCTTCCTCCCCAAGCTGCTCCACCAGGCTGAGCAGCATCATAGGCACCGCCATGGGCTCTGTGGCTGGGGTCCCCGAGAGCTGAGGTCGGCCTAGCCCAGTGGGGTCCACCCGCACCTAGTGGACGATCTGGTCCATCATCTCCACAGCTTCATTCTGATAACGTGTTTCCCCTGTTACTTTCCAAAGCTCATTCATGGTCATGGTGTACAAACACTCGCTGAAAATGGTCCGCTGCACCTTCACTGGACTGCCATCCCGAGTCAACACAAAGGCACATTTCTTGCCAGGCGGTGCCACCTGGGCACAATGCAGCAAAAACTCACCACCTGCTTTTGCTGCATCCAGAAGCTCAGCAAGGTGGAAGCGCTCAAAAAGGCGGTACAAGCGACGATACATCCATACCTGCCTCCCCTGTAGCCAGACATATTTGAGGTGATCATAGACCTGCCCATTGCGGCCAAGACATGTGAAGAAGCCCCCGTGTTCCTCGTCATGGGAGTGCTGTAGCCAGAAAGTGACCACAGTGTCGAGCTCCTGTCCCACTCATTCCTTCCAGACCTGCAGTGCCTCCCGTTCCTTCTCCATGTCCTCTGACTCGTAACGCTCGGTCCGTGTATTCGCTTTCCTCCAGGAAACGGGAGTTGGTTGCAAACCCGTGACAATCACACAGCTGACCGAGCAGTGCCCCTATGTCTCACTTCTGTCCCTTGTCTAGCTGCTACAGTGGCCTCTTTATTGCTCCCTTTGTGTCTTTATGATTCATTCCACCATGGATTCTTGTTTAACTGGCTTCTTCCTATCTTTTAGGTTTCAGTTCAAAGTGTCACTTCTTTAAAATGTCTTTTCTGGGCTGTGGTAGCTCAGTGGAAGAACAATTGCTTAACATGCCTGAGGCCCCAGGTTCCATCTCCAGTAACCCTCACCCCCCACCACTAAGAGAAAGATGACAGATAGATAGATACATACATACATACACACATACATACATATGCACATACATACATACATGCATGCATGAATGATCAATATAGATACTCCCTGGAGTCAGTATTACACTGACCCTTTTCATGGACTTTAGTATGAATTACATTTTACTTCTTTATGTGTCTGTTGTGTACCTCCATCATTAGAATGCACCCTCCTATCCCAGCAAGATGACTCAGTGGATAGAGGTTATTGATGATAAGCCTGACGACCCGAGTTCAAACCTTGGGATTCATTTGGTGGGAGGAGAGAAACAACTCCAGCAAGTTGCCCTCTGACTTTCACAAGCTCGCCATTTCATGCACTTGTGTGCACACACACAACTCAATAAAAATAAATGTAATATATATTATAAAGGACATACACTTCGAGGCTAGAGAAATGGCTCAGAGGTTAAGAGCACCGGCTGCTCTTCCTGAGGTCCTGAGTTCAATTCCCAGCAACCACATGGCAGCTCACAAACATCTGTAGTGAGATCTGGTGCCCTATTCTGGCATGAAGGTATACAGGCAGGAGGAACATTGTATATATAATGAATAAATCTTTAAAAAATTATAAAAGAACATGCACTTCATTGGGCCACAGACAGTTATTTTTCTGATCACCAAGAACAAGATCTAGTATGTGCCAATTGTGTAAAAAATATTTTCTGAATGAATGGTTTAGGTGAGTAATTGAATAAAATCCTAGCCTTATACTGATCAGCCTTTCGTCAATTATGGAGCCCCAACAAGGTATCTAGAGGACTCACAACTTGGTTAAATCATGGCCCAAAGTTTGATGATTGTGTTGTGGGTCCCAAAATAAACCCATTCTCCTGACTTGCTACTTCCCTGGGAAGACTTAAGGAGTCATCATGTAGTCTCCATACTCACAGTGATGATTTGTCACAATGGAAAAATACAACACGACCAGCAAGAGAAAGGCTCTTGGAGGCAAAATGTTTTCACTCTACCTCTTGACTTTCTGTGAAGCTATTCATGGTATGGTATGTAACAGTAGGACAATGAAGAGCAGAGACCAGTGCTAGGCATGGTGGTGCACACTTTTAGTCCCAGCAGTTGAGAGACAGAGGTAGACAGATCTGTGTTTGAGGCCAGCCTGGTCTATATGGTGAGTTCCAGGCTAGCTGGGGTGACGTGGTGAGACACTGTCTCAGATGGGGTGTGGAGGAAAAGGGAGAGAAGGGAAGAAGGGGGAGAGAAAGATTCTAGTGATGGAATCTGTCATATCAAGCAGTGGCATACAGCTATGGTTAATTCATTGTCTTTATATTTCCATTCAGGCCATGGCACATGAAACTGCCCTTCTACACTTCAGAATGCTGTGCAATTTTCTTTTAAAGGCAGTTCTGGATGGGCCTGGTGGGGAATGCTGGTAATGGAAGCTATTTGAGGAGCTGAGTCAGGAAAATCACAGGTTCAATAAATGCTGTTTGGACAGCAGAGTTAGTATAAAGCCAATCTAGGCAACTTAGCGGTACCATGTCTCAGAAATTAGAAAGGGGGTTGAGGACACTCAGTAGTAGAATGCTTGCCTATGCTATTATACATGAGACTCTAGGTTCAGTTCCCAGAACCGCAAACAAACAAACAACAAACTTACTTCTTATCTTGTTTTTATTGTTGCGAAGAGACACCATGACCACAGCAGCTCTTATAAAGTAAGCATTTAATTGGAGCTGGCTTACAGGTTCGGAGGTTTAGTCCCTTATAGTCATGGCAGGAGGCATGGTGGTGCACAGGCAGACTTGGTGCTGGAGAAGGAGCCAAGAGTTTTACATCTGGATCAGCAGGCAGCAGGAAAGTTTGGGGGGGGGGGGAGAGACAGAGAGAAGGGGGAGGGGCTGGGCCTGGCTTGAGCATTTGAAACCTCAAAGCCCATCTGCAATGGCACACTTCCTCCAACAAGGCCACACCTCCCAATGCCACTCCCTAAACATTCAGATATACAAACATTCAGATATACAAGCCTATCTGATTCAAGCCACTACACTTCTGAAAAGGCTTTAGGAAAATGAATTAATTAAAATAAAAATGCTAAGTACATTAGAAATGATGGCCCATTGATGGGCTCTCAAGACCCCAGCTCTTGAGAGATGAAAGCAGGAAGATAGCTCAAGGTCACCTTTAGTTTAGAGCAAATTTGAGGCCAACTTGGGCTAAATGAGGCCTTGCCTTAAGAACAACCAAAATAAAAATAAGTGGAATAAATAGTATTATGATGTTCATGGAAGTGTAAGCAGCCAGAAAGGTGCTATCTATCACTAATGGAGGAACATGACCAAAGGTGACGGAGGAAGTGTGAAAGACTGAAGTTTGAGTGAACTCAAAACAGTGCAGATTCTAGACAAGCTCTTCACTCTTCTTGTCCTCCCTTCCTTCCTTCTTCCTTCCTGCTTCTTTCCTCTCTCTCTCTCTCTCTCTCTCTCTCTCTCTCTCTCTCTCGACAGGGTTTCTCTGTGTAGTCCAGGCTGTAGCTATCCTGGAACTCACTCTGTAGACCAGGTAGGGCTGGAACTCAGAGATCCTTCTGCCTCTGCCTCCAGAGTGCTGGAATTAAAGTGTGCACCACCACTGTCCAGGATATTTTACTTATTTTTTTTGTTTTGTTGCCTGCATTCTTGTCTGTGTGAGGGTGTCAGATTCCCTGGAACTGGAGCTATATACAGTTGTGAGCCACCATGTGGGTGCTGGGAATTCAAGCCAGGTCCTCTGGAAGAGCACCTAGTGCTTTTAACCACTAAGCCATCTCTCCAACCCTCTTATCTTTCCAAAAGAGATAATCTCCCCCCAAATTAGTTCAGTGACATTATTCCATACACACTCTTTTTCTATGAGCTCTCAAGATCAAAACTGAAGTTCTTCCTGTGCTAAGAACCCATGTTCAGTACTTCTAATAGGGGCTGGGGAGATGGCTCGGTGGGCAGAATGCTTGCTGTGCAAGCATGAGGACCCAAGTTCAGATCCCTGGCACCCATATAAAAGCCACGTATGTTAGCATATGTCTGTAATCCCCAGTGCTGGCAGTGACAGGTGAGGGAGGCAGATGGATTCCAGGACTTACTCTGCACAAACACATGTATGGATGAGGTACCTCCCTGCATACCTACACACGTATACATACACCACATACACAATGAAAACATTAAAATAGTGATCATTTGATGGGAATTTGTTTGCTTGTTAATTAATTAATTGTGAGAGAAAGAAAGAGGAATATGTGTGTATGTGTGCGCACATGCTTGCATGTGTACTTGTGCCATATTGCATGTATGTGGGATCAGAGGGTCTTTTCTTTCATCATGTATGCACTGGGGATTGAACTTGGGTCTTAGCAGCAAGCAGGCCTTTTCCCATTGGGCCATCTCGCTGGTCCCTGGTGGGGTGCTTTGCTAAGTGCTCACTGTACATGAGAAATGAGTGCTAACTCCTTTAACCCTCAGAGTAACCATCCGAGGCAGGAGCTATTCTCATCCCCGTTCGTGTTCAGGCACAGGAACTGGGTCCAGTTAATCAACTTCCTTAAGTTTTACACTTGTCCATGCTTGGGGAACCCAGTTTGTAAGCTCCTCATGACATCATGAGGGACTAGCATCTCCCCTCGTCGGCCCTCTCTCTAACGTCTTGATACTAAAGGAGATGCTGAGAACCGAACGGAGGGTTTTGTTTTGCAGTTCATTTCTCAGATCATATTCTGAGTTGCCAGTGGAATGGCTCGGGAGCTCATCTCCTAGTTTTCAAAATGCAGAGTGTCTCCCCACGATGATAGAACAATGCAATAGAGATAATACTGGTAAATTGTCATGTAGTTTAATAAATGCTAATTGTAATTTTTGACTATTTTGTCCATATATTATATGTTCTATTACTCTCCCCCCTTGCTCTCTCGTTTCTCCCTCCTGTGTCTGTCAGGCTCTATCTACCTAACCGTTCCCAGGTTCCTGCCTTCTTTTAACAAGGGCAGTACCGCTGGAGCCCGGGAGGAGGTCGTCAGGGAGTACACAGCAGAAGATAATGACTTCCCTATTTTTTGAATCAAAGGGGGTTGCGACCCACAGGTTGAAAAACCGCTTATCTAGCTCATCTTGATTTGAAGGCGTGTCTGTGGGGATTATCTTGATTGTTAACTGACTCAGGGGGCGCGATTCACTGCGGGGTAGCGTCATTCCTTGGGCGGGTGATCCTGGGCTGTACAGAGAGGAAAGCTAGCATACTGGAGTGTGACAACTTTATTGCTCCTTAACTGGGCACCCCACTTTGACTAGACCCTCAGTGCCTATATATATATATTTATATACATCCGTTCTTCTGCAACCACACCACAGGCCAGCGGTCTCTGTCACCCCTCCGATCTTCAGTTCTTTCCCAACGCAGGCTCCCGGAGGAGGAGGAAGAGAGAGGCCGCCTCCTTCTCTCCCCCTCTCCACCTCCCACCTCCCACCCACAGCCTCCGCGTCTGCGCAGCTGCTGTCCTTGCAGCTCCAGCTCTGCAGTGCCTGGCAGGGTCTGGTTGGGAAGGGTGAGTCCTTAGAGGGACCCTCGTGGACGGGAAGGGGGCGGGAGATTGGGTTGGGGGCGTGGGCAGTAATCTGGGGAGGTGCATTCATGTGTGACTGTGCATGCGTGTCCATGCGTGGGTCTGGGGTGGGCGGGTTCGCAGTACAGCTGCTCTAGGTCTGGGGTCTGGGAAGGGAGGGTCCCCAAAGCCACGTGGGAAGGGACGGCTGGAAAGGAGGGGGCGTCTAACCAGGTTGGGTCCGTTTTTTCTGCTAAACCTGATCTGTTTACCCGGTGCCTGTACATCGCGCACGAATTTTAACAACCAGGGAGAAGGGACTCTGCAGGAATCTTGCACTCAGGCGTCTGTGTTCCCTTGTGGGTGTGTGCACGTGCACACCATCTCCCCGGAGGATAGGTCCCCAGTCTCTGTTGGGCTTGCTGCACCTGGGACTCTGGCCGCGTGTGTACCTGCGCATGTGTGCATTGTGTTGTCCCGAGTTCGGTGTGGTGTATCCTGCAACAAGCCAGGAGTATGGGCTGTGAGGTCCCACAGGTGCGGGAGTTTATCGGGGAGCCCCAACTCTCCTGAGCTCTGAGGCTGTGATGGAGACCCTTGCCCATCTGTGCAATAGAGACTTAACAGTAACTGCTTAGCAGGACCTGAAAATCAGAACGTTCACTCCGGGAAACAGTGCCTCTATTACTGTTGTTATTATTATTATTGTTGTTGTTGTTATTGTTATTATTATTATTATTATTATTATTATTATTATATTGTGACGATTTTCTTTGCTCTCACTGCCTCTCATCCTTTTCCCTCAGCGGATAGTACCTTTCTAATTCACCAAGAACCCCAGGGACTGTGAGCTGTAAATCTCCTGGGTCCTGTTTCTTGCCCTCTCCCCTTCCATTCCCTGTATCTGCAGTGTCTTCTAATCCCCGCCCCTCTGCTCCCAGGTTTCCCCTGTGTCATTGACTCCTGCCTACCTTTCCATTTCTTTCTTCCTTTCTTCCTCCCTTCTTCCCTCCCTCCTTCCTTCCTTCCTGCCATCCTTCCTTCCTTTTTAAAATTACATTTATTTGTGTGGGACACAGCGTTCAGAGGACAAATTGTGGGAGCTTGTTCTCCTAGGAACTGAACTCATGTTCTCAGGCGCGGTAGCAAGTGCCTTTTATCCACTGAGCCATATTATCATCCTCTCCACCTTGCACCTTTTCTTCTCTAGATCCCTGCTTCTCGCCCTAAACCTGTGATTAATCATGCTTCATATTGAAAGTAAAGCAATAAACAAAACCTAAATCTTAGGATAGTCTAACACTGTTTCCTATCAGTGTTCGTGCATATTCACACACACACACACACACACACACACACACACACACACGGCACATTTTTCTATCTCAGGCTGGTCTCACAATTCTCTGTTCACCCTGACCCGATCCCTCTCCTCTCCCTCCTAATTGCTAAGGAGCATCCTGGTGGCTGGTTTATGCTATGCTAGAGACTGAATGGTAGGCAAGCACTCTGACGCCCAGCCACATCCTTAGTCCCGTTACGCTACTTGTCCATGTGGAGGTCTTGCCTTTTCAAAGCTCCCCTACAACATGCACCCCAACCCTTATAGATGCTGCAAACTGGCAGCCCTATGGTGTACCCTGGGTCTGACATCGCTATTTGGTTCATGGGGTGTCTCCTTCTTAAACATTTGAAATCATGGGCTTTTAAAATGGCGGACCCTGTCTCAAAAATAAATAAATAAAAACCAGAAGAAAGAGAGCAAGAGAGGGCTAATGTTAGGTGATGAGGAAGGGGGGATGGGCGGAAGGACATGGGGGAGAAAGACATTACACAACTGCTTTGATTTTTCCTTGCTAGTTTTAACTTTTTTTTTCTTAGATTTGTTTTGTTTTTAATTCGTGGTGGATAAGTGAATTCAACTTTTTAGGGATTGAGGTAGTAAAACTGTAACATAAGTAACAATCCAACTAATTCACAGTTAGTAATAAGTGAAAAAACCTTTTCTTAAATGAAGCAAGGTGCTTCTGGGTAGTCACTTTCTGTACAAATGAACTTCACTGAGATGTACAGAGTGGGGGCTGGGCATGTGTTTGAATGGATTCCTTAAACCTGCTGTATGATGTTTTTATTTGTGAGTTAATTAGAATAAACCGATTTTATTTAAATATTTAAAAAGTGCAAAGATGTCATCTGAAAAATAATTTTCCAGTCTTCTAAGAAATTGTAAGTGACAACCATGTGTCCCGTGGGTTTGCCAGGCTGAAGGGGCGAGGCAACTCCTCTCGAAAGGACACTTGATGGAGCTTTCGCCACAGTCCTCGGTTCTCCCTATTGTTTATCCTGTATTGTGCAGGGGCTGTTGTTTCTTTTCTCAAGCAGTCCTCTGCGTTTGCAATTTGATTTTCAGTTGCAGAAGTGAGAATCAGAGAGAGACTCTTGCTTGGCTTAGTTTATTCTTGTTCGCTTTCTGCAACGCTCTGGGGGTGTTTGCGTCCTGATCCCGGGTGCGGGCATTTCCACCTTTGGAGGCGTTTGCGTCCTGATCCCGGGTGTGGGCATTTCCACCTTTGGAGGCGTTTGCATCCTGATTTTGGGTGCGGGCATTTCCACCTTTGGAGGCGTTTGCGTCCTGATCCCGGGTGCTGGCATTTCCCCCTTTGGAGGCGTTTGCGTCCTGATCCCGGGTGCTGGCATTTCCACCTTTGGAGGTGTTTGCGTCCTGATCCCGGGTGCTGGCATTTCCACCATCATGCTGTCTTATTTGCTGCCTGGTTTGATCCTGCCTGCTCGCCTCAAGGACATCAGTAGCTATCGAGGGGGGCATCCAGCTCCAAAGTTGTGTTGAGAACTATTTGGGAAGTTTCATATCCAGTCAAACACCCGTGGGTGGCAAGTATTTATGGAGAGGTGACATTTAAATTAAGGTTAGCCTTGAAGGAAGGGTGGCGACAAGTGCTGGGATTAAAGGCATGTGCCACCACTGCCTGGCTGGGCTGGCTGTTTTTTAAAAATGTGGGTGCTTGCGATCCTAACTTGGGCCTTTACATATTTAATTATAGATATGTATGATATATATATTTGTGTGTATACATACACATATACATGTGTAGGTACATGCGGTTTATATGCATGTAAATACATCTTTCAAGTTAACCCACACCTGTCTCCACTGTATAAGTGAATGGTAATTTATTTACTCATCTTCAGTTGTCAGCTATCTAAATGTAATGCTTCGCTTGCCCTTTGTGGGCCCCGCGTTTTCTCAGCTGGCCTCAAGCCTGAGACCCTGTGCTGACCTGCAGAGAGCTGACGTCACAGATTCTCCCCCATACCCGTGCTTGTCGCTGTTTGTTTCTGAGTCAGGGTGTCATGCGGCCCAGGCTGTTGCACTGAATTCACTGAGTAGTCGAACTTCTCCTCCTCCTCCAGCCACTTCCTCTGTTCTGGACTTAGAGGTCTGTGTCACCACAGTTTGTGCCCAGTTTGTGCAGTACTGGGCACTGATCTGAGGGCTCTGTGTGTGCTAGGCCAGTGTTCTACCAACTGAGCTACACGCCCAGCCCCAGCAGGAATGCTTTTTTTTAAAAAAAAAAAATCTGCATTGTGTAGCATGAATTCTAATTGGTCTTAATAATTAAAAATTGAAATCAGCTATCAGGGGCTGAGAGCTGAAGGATCAGAGAAGCAGAGCCGCCAGCCGCTAGAGTTCTTACCTCTTCCAAAGGGGCGACCCTGTCCTGACTGACTGCTTCAGACTGACCACTTCTGAGCTCCTGTCTCCTCCCACCGTATCTTCCTCGCTCCTATATCACTCCTGTCTCCACCTCCCTAGCACTGGGATTAAAAACATGTGATCCCAAGTGCTGAGACCACCTATGTGTGAGCTCTGTATCTGTTCTATTTTCTGTTTTAGCCAGATTCAATCTCATGTAGCCCAGGGTGGCCTTGAACTCACAGAGGTCCGTCTGCCTCTGCCTCTCGAGTGCTGGGTTAAAAGCTATGTGACACGACTGCCTGGCCTCTCTGGCTAACTAATGGCTTAGCTCTGCACTCTGATCTCCAGGCAAGCTTTAGTTGTTATAGCACAAACAAAATATCACCACAGCATTGTTTAAAAATGTATTTGTGTGTGTGTGTGTGTGTGTGTGTGTGTGTGTGTGTGAGCGCGTGCGCGTGCATGCAAGTGTTCTCGGAGGCCAGAAGAGGATGTTAGATCCCCTGGAACTGGAGTCATAGAATGTTGTGAGCTAGGAGCTGAACCTGGGCCCTCTGCAAGAACAGTCAGTGCTTGTGACTGCTGAGCTCACCGTCCAGTTCCAGTTCCCCATAAAAATGCACACAGTAGCTTCAACTATGAGTATGAGCAGCTTTGTGTTGTTTTTCTGTTTCTCTGTGTGGTGTATGCGAGTGTGCGCATGCAGCAGCCCATGTGAGCATACACAAACGCCAAAGGATGTTTTCCTCGGACATTCTTTACCTTATTTATTTCAAGTCAGGGTCTCTTTGGCCAGCCTGGTGGATGCTCATTGTTTTGGCTACACTAGCTGGCCAGCAGGCCCCTGGGATTTTGTCCCTGTCCCTCCTCCAGTGAAGGGGTTACAGATGTGTGCTGCCTGGCATTTTTTCGTCCTTTGTTTTTTAAATGTGTGTACTTGGGATTTGAACTCAAGTCCTCATGTTTGTGCAGCACGAT
Source organism: Microtus oregoni (assembly GCF_018167655.1). Taxonomy (NCBI): domain Eukaryota; kingdom Metazoa; phylum Chordata; class Mammalia; order Rodentia; family Cricetidae; genus Microtus; species Microtus oregoni. The sequence continues at coordinate 44,307,496 of NW_024543065.1, forward strand.
CCACCCACTGAGCCATGTAGTAGGCCCCTGGATATCTTTGTATTGTAAATATAGACAGAGCAGTGGTAGCTTCCACAAGCACGTGGGCACGGGATCGTTTCCCTGTCTGTGGGTGTCGAGGACTGGAGCATCACTTGTGGGTATGCAGATATTTAGCCTTAGCAGATGGTGCAGTGAGGTTTTGCTCAGTGATTGTTGGGCTAACAAACACTCCCACTAGCACTTGTTGAGCCAGCTTACTTGTAAAATCTACCTCTAAGAATAATATATCACGGTGGGAGAGGGAGTGCCAGTGTCTCTTTACATTTTTTAGTTTTTACAGTTTATTGAGTATTGTGAGTCAGAGTCAAGACTGGGCTGCGCAGTAAGTTTAGACTAGCCTGGGCTATCTAACAAGACCTTGTCATAAACAGAAGGAAAGGCAGACAGACAGATAGTGTCTTACATTTCCTTATGCCATCCCAGCAATCAATAAAGTAAGCAACAAGTATTTAGTATCATTAAATTCCCAGCCCACATAAATTTTCTACAATAAATATTTTTGCTTCAAAGCACTCTGCTTGGAATCTGCCTCTATGATAGTTAATCTTGTCGTCTAAATTACCATCTTTGATGGCAATTTAGAATCACCATGGAAACCCTGTGGGCCAGTCTATAAGGGTGTTTCCAGACAGGCTGAACTGATTAGGAGAAACCTACCCTGAATGTAGGCACCTGCAGTCCATGGGGTGGGTACTGGACTGAATAAAAAGGAGAAAGGGGGTTGGCTGTGGTGGCACACGCCTTTAATCCTAGCCCTGGGGAGGCAGAAGTAGGCGGATCTCTTAGAGTTTGAGGCTACCCTGGTCTACAGAGTGAGCTCCAGGGCATCCAGGGCTACACAGAGAAACCCTGCTACACAGAGAAACCCTGCTTCCACACACAAAGAAAACAAAACAACACCAAAGGAAAAAGGGAGTTGAACAGATTCCTGCTGGTGCAGGCAATGCCACCAGCTGCCTCATGCTCCTGCGGTAGTGCCTCCTCCCATAGTAGGTCATGAATCAATATAAACCCTTCGTTTTTAACCTCTGAACCACCTCTCCAGCACCCCACGGTTTCCCTAGCAATCAGAACCATGGCTAGCACCGTTCACTAGATGACCATGTGTCTGTCGGTCTTTAGGCTTTGGATCCTGTGCCTGGGGAACTGCACAGGACACTGAAACAGAGAAGTGTAAGCCTGCCTTGGAAGCCCCACCTCCTCCTGAGGAGATGCAGAGCCTCAGGACTGAGCAGACACAGGGACTGCTGCCCCGGGACAGCCGGGCCTGGGAGAAGCCCTGCCACCCAACCTTCCCCAAGGACTGGGAGGCTGTGGAGGTTGGGGCCTCCAGCTGCGACAGCGAAGAGAAAGGTGAGAGGGTCCTGTGGGGGATGGGCAAGGGAGATGCTCTGGAGAGAATGCAGGGGGAGGCTGAGCATCCATTCTTTTGCTCGCTGAGTCAACGGACACAACTCGGGGAATGCTGCATTGGTCAGCTTGTGCTGTGCAGAAACTCACCCCAACGTTTAGCCACTTAATGCAGCAAGCGTGTGGGGGTTCGTATTTCTGTAGATCAGGGGACATTTCTCCTGTTTGCTGTTTTTGCACTCGCCTGTGAGCCTTGTGTCTCCAGGAGGTTTATTTTCTTGGGTCCTTGGAGGGTAGTGAGGAGCAGGGAATGCTGGGATGCCTAAGCACTGAAAGTTTTTAAAAATGAGCGTGTGTGTGTGTGTGTGTGTGTGTGTGTAAGAGAGAGAGAGAGAGAGAGAGAGAGAGAGAGAGAGAGAGAGAAGAGAGAGAGAGAGAGAGAGAGACAGAGAGAGAGCAAGCGTGTGCAGGTACCCACAGAGGCCAGAAGAAGGCATAGGCTACTGTAGAGTTACAGGTAATTGTGAGATGTCTGTCTGATGTAGTTTCTGGGATCTGAACACACATTCTCAAGAGCAAGCACAGCATGTCCTTTTAACCACTGAGCATCTCTCCAGCCTTCCTTGGCACTTTTAAAGCCTGTGCTAGCAACTCGATGATCCTAAGTGATTGGTCAAGGCCAGGATCAGTGAGGGAGGGGTTTTTGGGTGAAACTTTTCATGGGGAGACATCACGCGTGCGTGTGTGCGCGCGCGTGCACACACACACACACACACACACACACACACACACACACACTTCAGAGAGGGAAGCCAAGAATCTGCATGGGCAGGGGTCAGAATGTGTTGTTAAACCTGCAATGAACAATTCAGACCCTACTCTCTAATTAATTACACAGCTCAAATGTCAAGGGTGCTGAAGGTTTTTCATTTTCATTTTCTTTTTCTTTTTTTAAAGCTGTTTTCCAGAATAAATGGTAGGTTTGAGAATTCAAGAGTGAAAGACCAGAGGTCAGTTAATAGAGACCCCTGGGCCAGCAGGATGGGTCAATGCGGGAGAACTGACCCCTAAATTGTCCTCTGACCCCCACATGTGTGCTACAGCGTGTGCCTCCACTCACTCCTAAAAATAGTAAGAGGAAAAAAGGGTGTACTTTAAGCTGGGCACGGTAGCTGACTCTTATAACCTAGCACTTGGGAGGCTGAGGCAGGAGAATTGCTCATGAGTCTGAGACTAACCTGGGTTAGAGGGAGATTTCCAGGCCAGTCTGAGATACGTAAAACAAAACAGTCTCTGCCAGCTTCATTCCATTTAGGACTGAGAAGAATGCATAGGTTGCAACCATATGGGAAATTTTCCTGGAAGCCTCTCTCATGGAAGGGAGAGAGACTCCTGGAGCAATTCTTTCTCTGGGCTCCTCAGATCTTGGCTGGAAGCCTGTCAGGGAACTTCTGCCTTCTGGACAGGTGAATGGAGGAGCCCATCATACGGCCCAGTTTAAGTCATGTAGCCAGCTGCAGGATCTGAATTCAGGCCTGACATGAACCGTGTGTGTATCCATGTATAGCTGTGTGTATATGCACATGTATCTGTGTTTATGTGTGCTTGTGTGTGTTTGTTTATGTGTGTTTATGCATATATAAGTGTATATGTGTATGCATGTTTATTTGTATATGTGTGTTTGTGTTTGTATATGAGTATTTATACATATACATATATGTGTATGTGTTTTTATGTATTATGTGTATATGTGTTTGTATATGTGTGTAAATCTGTGTGTGTGTGTGTGTATGTGTTTTTGTGTCAGGTCATTAGTAGACAAGGGATAGGAATAAATAGATGGGGCCATGGGGAGAGCAAGGGAGCCTTGCTGAAGTGTGCTGGTTGCTCACCAGCAGCTCTTCCCTCCTCTGTTTCATTGTCTTCACAGATGTGTCTTCCCAAGAGACGGGGCTGTCTCAGGAATGGAGCTCGGTAGAAGAAGATGATGACTCTGATGACTCCCAGGTATGTGGAGGAATTATTTCTTTCAGCACAAACATTGCCCTGAAGATCTCAGTCACCTTTCCTTCCTCAGCCTGGAATGACTTCAGTACATAGACATTCCAAGTGCTCTCTCATAAGAGATATGACACATTTCTGTGGTGGCCAGACACAGTGGGGGGTCCCCTGTGACATATATGTGTCTCTATGCACACAAACTGTCCACAGTGCTGCACCTGTAATCAGTCTGTCTGCCCCCAACCATCCACCCACCCGTCTACCCGTCCATCCATCCATCCATCCATCCATCCATCCATCCACCCACCTGTCTACCCATCCATCCATTTATCCATCCACCCACCTGCCCATCCATCCATCCATCCATCCACCCATCCATCCACCTACCCATGTGACCATCCCCTTCATCTAGTCATCCTCCGTCTCCCACAGAAAACCTGGGCTTGATCTTCAGCCCAGCATTTATCTGTAATCCCAGTGTTTAGGAAATAGAGACAGGAAATAGAAAGTTCAAAGGTCATTTTTGACTATGTAGTGAATTGAAGCCAGTCTGGGCTGCATGAAACTCCACCTCAAAAGAAAAAAAAAAGGTTACTGAAATAGGGTAATACAGAAAACATGCACAGATATACATATTGGTTAATACATATTGGTCTTTATTCTTTTTCAAGTTTACTTGTACTTTAGAAGGAACAATGTATTAGTTAGCTTTCATCCTACTGTTACCACAACACCTGGCAAGATATGAGAGGCAAGATTTACTTCTGCTCATAGTTTTAGACAGTTCTAGTCCATAAGCCCAGTTATTGGGGTGGGAGTGTGTGGTGGAGGCTGTTTACGTAGGAAAAATGAAGAAGCAAAAAACATCATGAATCAGGACTTCATAGTGATTCACTTCCCTCAGCCTGTCCCTGCCTCCTGAGTATGAGTATTAAGATAAATAGCAAGTATCTGAAGCTGGAGAGATGGCTCAGTGGTTAAGAGTGCTTTCTGCTCTTTCAGAGGACCCGAGTTCTGTTCCCAGCACCCACGTCAAACAGCTATAACTCCAGCTCCAGGGGATCCAGTGCTCTTTTCTGGCCTCTCTGGGTACTGCATTTGTGTGCACATAACCTACTAGCACCACAGACACACATACATGCAAATTCATATAAATCTTGGACTGGAGAGATGGTCCAACAGTCAAGGATGATGCCACGTTTTAGAGCTGGAGGGTCTGAAGGAGTGATGTCAAGGGAATTATATCACACTTTCTCAGTGAGGGGCAGTTACTAGGATGTGTGCGGAATGTCATGTATAGCCTAAGATGCCAGGTCGTGAGTGGTGGCTTAGTGTGGAAAGCACTGGGAAAGTGTGAAGAATGAAGTTTGGATTCCCAGAACACATGCAAATTCTGGGTAGATTTGGCAACCTGCATTTAACTCTAGTACTCTGAATGTGGAGGTGGAGACACTGGGGGCTCCTGCTGCAAGAGGCTGACTACTGTAGACTCCAGGTCACTGGGGGCTCCTGCTGCAAGAGGCTGACTACTGTAGTCCAGGTCACAAGCTCAGGTTCAATTGAGAGACCCTGCCTCAATGTATAAGGTGGAAATCAACCAAAGGAGATTGCTTATGTTAACTTCAGACCCCTACATGCCTGTGAATGCACACGGGTGCACACACGTGTGTACATACACATGTGTGCCCCTATACATGTCAACATGAATTATGACAAAACACAAACATGCAAAATAGTTCAAGGTAGCTGTTATATTTATAAATGAATCTGTTCACACAATGAGATAGACAGGTCAGGCCGAGAACTAGATACCAGTAACACAAAGCTAAGGCTTTCTAAACAAGTGATATATTGAAAATTTTATCTCCTTATTCTGAAATTTCCTTTTTAAAAAACACAGACATGTTGCTTGTTTCCATATATTTATCTAATATCTGGCTATTCTGTCATGCAGTTTTAAACTTAAACGACTTCTCTGCTGGTAGAATCCTAATCCTAGGATCTTACTTTCCTGCAGTTAATGATGCTAGCCTCCTTCCTGTCCAGTGCTAATATTTTTTTTCTTTCTTTCCTTTCCCCCCTTTTAGGGCTTTATGGAGTGGTCCAAAGCTCCACAGCAGACAACCATCGTGTTGGTAGTATGTGTGCTGTTCTTGTTCTTGGTTTTAACCGGGATGCCCATGATGCTCCACATTTAAATGCCATGGTAGCCACTGTATGGAAACATAAGCTCTGTGTCACATTAAGGAACTGTCCTGGCTAGAAACCAGCCATGGGTACTGAACATTATGAAACGCCTTTCAAACATCCATCGAGATGAGTTTATTATTTTTTAATTTATTTATTTTAAAGATGTATTTTTTAATTATGTGTCTCTCTCTCTGTCTATACATGCTATTGTGAGTGCAGTACTAGCAGAGGCCAGAAGAGGGAGTCTGAGTCCCTCCAGCTGGAGTTGTAGGCAGTTGTGAGCTGCCTGATATGGGTGCTGGAAGCAGAACTCTTGTTCTCTGCAGGAACAGTAAGCATCCTTTACTATGGAGCTATCTCTCCAGCTTCATGAGTTTTTCTTTTTAAATTTTTAAAAATAAACCTTCTCAGTATGAGGTTTTTTTTCATTCCTGGAATTTTTTTAAAGTGAACTCATCACTGTAAAAATACATTATTTTGTGTACTACTGAGAAATTTTGTTTTGTTTACTACTGAGAAAGAAAAATGTGAGTTAATTGTAAGACACTGTGAATTGGAAGGCATCTCTTCAGAGAAGGTAAAAAATGTGCAACTTAGGGTCAATGTTGAACCATTTTCTGTCTTTTAAAGATATTATATTACAATTTAATGTTTTGCTTGTGTGTGCGTCTATGTATCAAGTATGTGCTTGGTGCCTGTGGAGGCCAGAAAAGTGTGTTGGGTCCCTTAAAAGTGGAGTTACAGATGGTTCTGAGCCACCATGTGGGTGCTGGGAATTGAACCTGGTTCTTTTGGAAGAGCAGCCAGTGATCTTCATCTTTCCAGTCTCAGCATCATAGCATCTTCAGGATGTACTCTCTTTCCACATATGACCTTATTTTTCTTGATATTTTATGTAAGGATTCTTGCCTCTATCTTGATGTCTTTGGTTGGTGCTATTTTGTGAAGTTTTGGTCTTATGACTTAAGCTTACATCGTTGAAAGATCTGAGTAAGTTTTTACACTTTTTAATGCTTTCAAATAATTTCTGTAGCTCGAGAAACATCAGGTTCTTGATAGCTTAAAAAAATTTACTGTGACTGGAGAGATGGCTCAGTGGTGGAGAATGCTCATTGCTCTCGCAGTTCGCTTCCTGTCACACATGGAACACACAGTGCTCACAGCTGCCTGTAACTGCAGCTCCGGGGGTCAGGCTTCCTCCTCTGGCCTCTGGGGACATGACACTCATGTACATAACCCGCTCATATCCCCCCACATGCACATATAATTAAAAAAATAAATCTTCTAAATTGTTTATTTTTTAAAAGAATTCAGCAGTAATCAGTTCTGAGATCTGTGAGGGGAATCTCAGGCAATGTTTGGACAGTTTGAGCTGTCGGAACTCATTTATCAGCCGTTACTATGATAATTCTATATTGTTAGCTTGTGAATTTTTTTTAATTCTCCTTGGATTCATTTTGATGATTTATAATAGTCTTTTATCCTCTAGAGAGTTCTTCATTCCATAGACCTTTTGAGATTATGAACTTAATTATGAACGCTATTTTTATAATTGAACAGATTCTTTGCTTTTGCTTCTGTCACTGTTCTCCTTCCAACTTGTCTGTGGTTTGCTTGGTATTTAGTTTTACCAAACACGTATCTGGTTCTTATTACTGTCTTCCCAAAGATCTAGTGTTTGGCTTTGTTTATATCCATTATTTCTTTTATTTGTTATTTATTTTTTAATATATTAAATTATAAAATATATATTGTGCTTAGGTTTGACTACTTTTATTTTCTGTGTCACATTTTATGCTGAATACTTAATTTAAATTCTCTCTGTACTTGCAATAATAACATATTTAATAATGGAAATGTTCTTCTGGGTATAACCTTGGCCACGTCTTGACATTATATAATCGACATCTTTGCTTGTTGTGACTGTTTTGTAGCTCTCCTACTAAATGCTTGGAAGTTCAGTGGTTTAGTTTGCTTTTTGTTCAGAAATGCTTTTGCCAGGCTGGGCGTGGCTGGGGAAATGGCTCAGAGGGTATAAGAGCTTGCTCTGCAAACACGGGGACCTGAGTCTGAATCCCCAGGATCCTCACAATGCAAGGCTGCCTGTGCTATGATCTCAGCACTGGGAGGTGGTGTTGGGTGGAGACAGTGGCCAGAGCTCACTGGCTCACTAGCTTAGCTGAAGCGCAAGCTTCTAGTTGGGTGAGGACTCTGCTCAAGGCAATAAGGTGGAAAACAAAGGAGGAAGACAGCTCACGTCCTGCCCTGGATCCCACAAGCACATGAGTGGCTGAGTACCTACACACTCAGATGCGTGCTCTCAACCTCCCACACCTACCCACCCCCTACCCCCATCCTCCACCCACCAAAGGAAAAGGAGTTGTCTTATCTTTATGCTTTGCTAACGTAACCTATAATATATTTGCTTCCAAAACATTTTTTCAAAGCTTCAGCTATGGCCAAGGATGTGTCCTGTCATTATAACTGTTACATGGATAGTTAAGATGAACCTCTGCTCTTTGTAGACTAGAGTCATGTTCACCTGCTATGTGACTTTGAACTGCTGCCTCTGTTAATCTGACTGACCAGTATATTTTTATAATATTTACTTTATGTACTCATTAGTTGTATAATTCAATACAAACAAATCCAGCGCTATTATAACTTGCTGGTTAAATGACATATGTAAAACACCAGGCACATAAGGCGTGTAATAACCACTCAATAAATGCCAGTTAAAACCTGATTCTGACTCTTTTGTTGCATAGAGAATGATTGCCTTTAGCCAATTTGGTGACCTGAAAGTTTCTTTGTCTAATATAAATTGCTATGAGTGTCCTTTTCTTTTTAAAATCCTCTATGGGGATGTGCGCAGGATATATCCACTGCACCATTTTGTTTGAAAAGGATTTTCTTTTCTATTTTTTAGATGTATTTATTTTATTTTGTGTGTATGAGTGCTCTGCCTGGTGCCCACAGAGGCCAGAAGAGGGTGTCGGATCCTCTGGAACTGGAGTTATGGATGGTTGTGACCAAATCCACATCCTTTGTTAGAGCAACCAGTGCTGTAACTGCTGAGCCATCTCTTCAGCACCCAGAGTTTTTTTTTCCTTTTTTAAAAATTGATTTTATTTATTGCATATATGTTGTGTGTGTGTGTTGTGTGTGCATATGCACAGGTGTATTTTTGCTTGTCTGTATGTGCACTACATGGTATGCAGTACCCACAGAGGCCAGAAGAGGGTGCTGGATTACGGGATCTGAAGTAACAGAAGTCAGTGAGCCCTACAATGCAGGTTCTGGAAACTGAACCTGGGTCCTCTTACAAGACCAGCAAGCGATCTTAACCACTGAGTCATCTCTCCTGCACCATGTAAAAACATTTTCAATGGCCTCTCTGGGGTTTGTTATAGGAATAATCAGGGGTAAATACAAGGTGATCTCTACCTTTTATCCTCTCTCAGGGTAACTGTATCCTATAAGCCCTTAAAAGATGTCTGCTGTTATGTAGTTGGGATTTTATTAGCTATAAACAAGAGACACTCTTTTTGTTATATGCTATATATTAATATATTTACAATTAGCATATATTTATTTACATATAATATACAATATCAATTATATTACATAATTAATATACAATGCAATCTATAAAATATGTAACATATAATTAATAATATAATTAATACATTTATAATTAATACGTTAATATGTTAAATTTATTAGCATACTAATAAATACGTTAGGAGAACGTATTTGTTATGGACTCACGTTGCACTAAAACTTGAGATCGAATTGGCTTTAGATTTGGCTAGACCCCAAAGTGTCAATAGGGTTTTTTCTCTTCATGACCTCACACATATGCCCGCTCTGAGACTGACAGCCCTCCCCCTGCTGCTGTCTTAGGAGATGGTCACCTCTTCTGGTGGTCACATCCTCCAGGCGGCAGCTCTCCTCAGAATGTGAAGGATCTTGTGTGCGTCTCAAGCTGTGTGGCCCTTCTCTGTGGCTGTTGTGGCTCAGTGGAATGACTGGATAGTGCTCAAGATGGAGGAAGTCATTAGCATATGGGAACCTGAGAGGTCACAGACAGGCTCAGAGGCAGGAAGAAGCAAATTCTCTCTGTTACGGGAATTGCTTTAACTATGTAAATATGTTACATTTGCATATGTTATGGAATATTACTTTAACTATGTAAAGATGTGTTGCTTTTTGTTTATGCTGCATTTTAAAAATTATGTAAGGATGTGTTGCATTTGTTTACCTTGCCTGCCTAAGGCACCTGATTGGGCTCATAGAAAGCTGAACAGCCAATAGCTATGCAGTACAGGGTTAGGCGGGGCTGGTGGGCAGAGAGAATAGATGGGAGGAGGAATCTAGGAGGAGAAAATAGAAGAGAAGAGAAAACGAAGGAAGAGGGGAGATAACCCTGGTCAGGCAGCTGCCAGCCAGCCAGACATGGAGGAAACAGGAAAGTAAGACATACAGAAATAAATGTAAAGAGCCCTGAGACACACTGTAGACAAAGAGAAACAGATTAGTACAACAGCTAAAACGAGGCCTAGCATTCATAACTAATAATAAGTCTCCATGTCGTGATTTAGGAGCTGGTGGCCCAAAAGAAAGCCTGCTACACTCTCTACTGCCAATACCTCTGACACCTGGTGATCCCCTCCCCACACCAACCTCAAATTCTTCAGTCTCCTCTGGCACACTCCAGACAGCTACAAAGTTATGGGAGACATAGTGGTGTTTTCCACGATCCTCCTCTGTGTGGGTGTGAGAATTTGCTAGAAAAATAGCTCCCAGGACACAGGGAAACACTGGCTTTACAGTTATTTTTGTTTGTTTGTTTGAAAATGTTTACTTTTACTTTATGAGTGTTCTGTGTGCATGTATGTCTGTATGTATGTCTACAAGCATGTGGTGCCTGCAGAGGCCAGAAGAGGGCATCAGATCCACTGGAACTGGAGTTACAGATGGTTGTGAGTCGCCCCACATGGGTGCTGGGAATTGGTCTTGGGGCCTCTAGAAAAGTGGCAAGTATTCATAACAGCTGATTTATCCCTCTGGACCTTAATAATTTTTATTTTTATTTGAAAAACTCATATGTATATAGTGTATCTTGGTCATACCCTTTCCCACCCCTTCCTTTCAGCTTTCCCCACCCCCATGATACATTCTCCATCATCTTCCCTATTTTGTGTCTTTTAAAACATAACCTATTTATTAAAAAATAACCTACTTAGGCCGGGCGGTAGTGGCGCACGCCTTTAATCCCAGCACTCGGGAGGCAGAGGCAGGCGGATCTCTGTGAGTTCGAGGCCAGCCTGGTCTACAAGAGCTAGTTCCAGGCAGGAACCACAAACTGCAGAGAAAGCCTGTCTTGAAAAATTCAAATAAGAAAAAAAAAAAAAAGAAAAAAAAAAGAAAAAAATAACCTACTTAGTGGTGGCGCATGACTTTAGTTCCAGCACTCAGGAGGCAGAGGCAGTCGTATCTCCAAATTCAAGGCCAGCCTGGTCTACAGAGCGCATTCCAGGACAGTTAGGGAAACATAGAAAACCCTGTCTAGAAAAAAAAAAAAAAACCTCCTCCCCTGACCCTCCCACACACTAGATACTATTGGCCCTGTCCGTGTTTGCGGTGTATGTGTGAGGTCATTCACTGAGGCGTGGTAAACTTACCAATGACCACCCCTCCCAAAGAAAAATGCCCCTCCTCCACCAGTAGCCGCCCACGACTTTTAGTACCTCAGCTGGGGTGGGACTTCAAAAGCCCCTCCCCTTGATTTTTTTCTTAGTTCGTTTGTTTTGAGACAGGGTCTCACTATGCAACCCTAACTGGCCTGGATCTTCCTTTGTAAACCAGGCTGACCTCAACCCCACAGAAACCCTCCTGCCTCTGGCTCCTGAGTGCTGGCATTAACGGCACAGCACCAAACCTACCCAGGCCATGCTGGAATTTTTAACTGGTTTGATCCTGGGCACCGGAACCAAAGATGATGTGAGTTCAAGGTTGAGAGCGGCGCAAATCTGTCTGCTATGAGCGCTGGGAGGAATAAGTGAGGAAAACCCTAGTCAATTTTGTCTTATTCAAGAATCTTGAATAACGTATTTTATTTTATTCAAGAATCTTGAAATTTATAGTCTATTCTGGTATGTGAGTGGCAAGGGTCCCTTCCGCCACTAGAGGGCAATGTTTAATAAGGGACAAGGAAACAGGACCCTATTTAAAATTAAATTTAATGTGGAAAACTAAGTACGACATAAACGATATCTGGAGATGCTTTCAATTTTTTTCTTTAGATGAAATGCTTGAGTACAGTGGTTAAAATTTATTTTTGAAGTATAATAAAAATACCAAGCAGTTAATATTTATTATTCTAATAATTTTAAATGTTTTAGAATAATTCTGAAGGGACCCTACTGTTTTCCACATTGAATTTGACACGTCATTTCCACCAACAGCGGTTTATCCAAATCCTGATAGCATGCTATTCTATCTTTGCTTTGTGTGGGGGTGTGGGGTGGGGTGGGGGGTGTGCGGAGATTAGAGAATTTGTGGGCGTCAGTTTTTTTTCCTTCAGACTGTTGGGCTTGGCAGGAAACCCCTTTCCCTACGGAGCCATGTCGCCTGCTCTTGTCTTTGGGTTACAGGTGAGTACGGGAATGTGACAGGACTTTATCCTATTGAACAGGAAAAGGTCATTTCGCTCCTTGTTTTTTCTCGTTAAGGTACACTATGAAACTCTGCCCGTGTGCGTTTCTCAAGCCCCGGAATCACAGCATCACTTCTTCCTGAACACCGACTTTCTTGTTGCTTCGGTTTTAAAGGGTCCAGGTCCCTGGGGGAGGGGCGGGAGCAGGAGGGTGGGTGCAGCGGTCTCTCTAGGGAGAATGGAGGAGCTGGTCTGGTTACCCAGCAACGCAGGCTCGGTATCCAGGAGCTGAATCACCAAGAATGAGCCCCGGAGGTGGGGGAGGGGTGTTCGCCTCAGCCCCTGGCAGCTGCAGTCAACAGCTTTCCACTTGTGTTTCCACTCGGTCTATGTTTGCAGTTTCAGGCCTGTTGCTAGCATAAGTTAAGCCAGTAATTCACCAAGGTTTAGCTCATGGGTCCCTGCGAGAAAGCAAGACCGGTTCAGAAACCAACACATCCTAACCCCTTTTCTCCTTCTAAGAGCACTTAAAATTTTGGGAGGGGGGGTGGGGGGGGTGGGGGGGTGGGTGGAGTGGGGTTCATTTCCTATCCAGTTTCCTACATGATGTAATAATGCATGCATTTGATTTAGGAAGTAGATAAGAGACAGGATGATGAAATGGCTGGGGGGTGGGGGATGGGTGATTACAACCAACCTGCTGACCTGAGTTTAAGTCCTGTGACCCACAAGGTGGAGGGAGAGACCTGACTTCTGCAAGTTGTCCTCTGACCTCCATGGGCCAGCAATGACATGTGCGTCACCCCCCCCCCCCCCGATAAATAAATATAAAAAAGTAGATGTGAGCATTCAACTGTCAACTAAGGAAGGTATGGGTGTGGTTTGCAAGATGAATAAATGCCACATCTATTAATAAGTATTGCCTTTGAGAAGTTAATGTCTGTTCAAAGTGTATTGTGCTGCTACGTAATAGCCTTGCAATTTTGAAGCATGAAAGCTTCTCCATTTCAGTTGATGATATGGAACACAGACATAGATGGACATCAAGTAAGGAACTGCTGAGCAGTCACCGTAGTTTTGAGACACACCAATGTGTTTGAGGATTACTGCCCTAGGTGCAACTGGTAGACGTGGTTTTCTTGTGTGGGAGTATCGCGATGTTAAAAAACTATAGTATTCATTTGCAGAGAGAGAGAGAGAGAGAGAGAGACAGACACAAAGAGAGAGAGAGACAGACACAGAGACACACACACACACACACACACACACAGAGAGAGAGAGAGAGATAGAGAGAGAGAGAGAGAGAGAGAAGGACGGAGGGAAGGAGGGAGGGAGAGGGGGAGAGAGAGAGAGAGAGGGAGAAAGGGAACCATTGCACCGTGTGTGAAGGTTAATGGCCTAAAAGCCTCAGGCCGGCTGAGAAGCTCTGGGTAGGAAAGTTGACTTCACTGACCAGACCTGTGGGCTGTCAGATTCCAGAAGTTTCTAACAAGAGGGTGGACACATCTCTCTGGGTGGCACCTGCCATCCCGAGGCTGCAGAGAAGTTCCAAGTGCTCCCTGTCCTGTGTGTGATCTCCACTTCCACGGAGAGGCTCGACCCTTCTGCTGTCCTGATTAAAGGAACAATTCTGCTTCTGCTCACACCTGTCCTCTTTCATGTCCACATCGCCTCCATCAGTCCTGATCTAAAAGTGGGGATCTTTTTCCACCCTGTGGAGCCAAATCCGGGTCAGCAGACTTGGTGGCAAGCTCTTTTAACCACAGAGCCATCTTAGTGGCCCAGAAGGCAGACATTTAACATTCCTGATAAATGATGTTATGTGATTTCTAAAATTTTATTTTTATGTGCATTGGTGTTTTGCTTGCTTGTATATCTGTGTGAGGGTGTTGGTTCCCCTGGACCTAGAGTCATAGACAGTTGTGAGCTGGGACTTGAACCCAGGTCCTCTGGAAGAGCAGTGCCCCTAACCACTGAGCCATCTTTCCATCCCTGCGTGATTGTTTTGAAGGTTCTAAATGGAAATCACAGGAAATGTAATCTGACTTTTCTTTTCCCTCCTTGTACTGAAAACAGATTTTTTTCCTCATATATGTCCTGATATTGTTTCCCCTCCCTCTGCTTTTCCCAGTTCCTTCCCTGATGGAGGAAGGTCATTGGCTAATAAAGGCACTGCCCTGGTCCATTTTATTGGTTAGAGGATAGGTGGGAGGAGTAACAGAACAAAATGCTGGGAGGAAGAGGAAGTGAGCTCAGAGACTCGACCGCTTTCCTCTTGGGAGCAGACGCCTGAGAGAGACGCCATGCTCCTGGCTCCTGGGCAGACGCACGCTAAGAAGCTCCGACCCAGGATGGACATAGGCTAGAATCTTCCCGGTAAGCGCACCTAGGGGCGCAACACAGATGATTAGAAATGGGCTAAATTAATACGTGAGAATTAGCCTAGAAGAGAATGGGCCAAGCAGTGTTGAAAAGAATACAGTGTCCGTGTAATTATTTCGGGGCATAAGCTAGCCAGGCAGGCGGCTGGGGTGTTGGGGACACAGCCCCACCGCCGCCCTTATTACTTCATATGGCGCCCCACGTGATGGACTAAACCCACTTAAAAAACCTGAGAAGGCTTAAAAATAAGGGAGAGAGAGTTTAACACAGATTTTTGCTGTTTGTTGGTGGCGTGCTGTAGAGAGATTTCCTGATTCGGCAACAGTAGCAGAAAAAAATGCTGTGTCATTTTAAAGCGCAACTTCCTGGGGCTGTGCCTCCATTGCGATCTCTGTCTGGCTCCTACAGGAGACAGAGCTTTTGAATAGAGCATTTGGAGTAAAGTGCTATGATTTGTTTGATGGCAACTAGACTCGCTGTGTTCTCGGGTCTACTCTGCTTGCCAGAGGCAAGCAAGCGCCTCATCTAAGAGAGGCTTCCTTTCAGCTTTAGCTGCAAAGCCTGCAGCTCATTAAGAGGTCCTGCCACGAAACACTTAAACGGTGTTGATGAAAAGCTGAACGCATGCTTTTCGGTTTTCAGCCATAGCAGGAAAAAAGCTGCGCCGTTTAAAAATGCTGGCTTTCTGGGCTGTCCTGCCAGGGCAAACTCTGACTGTTTGAGGCAGGAGGGCCGGCTACCGAGAGAGGACTTGAGTGTTGTCTGTTGTAGCTCACTTGCTGGCAGGGACCTTGAAATGCCATACAGTTGTGGCAGTAAACATGGCTACAGCCTGTATATCCGCCATGAGGCTGGAAAGCTAAGGAATGGACTGGATCTAGCTGGCAAAGCCACGCCTTTAGTCCTACTGAGATCACTTGGTAAATTAAAGATTCATGTGGTCAGAAAAAGAGAGATATACAGTAAAGAGAGATTCAAAGACAGAGAAAATTTCTGAATGGTGTAAAGTGTGTTAAAAATATATGCAGACTAAAAGTTGAAGTTCTTAAAGTACAAAAAAACAAAGAAAAGGAAGAGAGTTGTTGTGTGTGGTAGCACACGCCTTTAATCCCAGTGCCTAGAAGGCAGAGACAAACAGATCTCTGTGAGTTCAAGGTGTAGCAGTGTACACCTTTAATCCCGAATGCTTGGGAGGCAGAGACAGGCAGATCTCTGAGAGTTCAAAGACAGCCTGGTCTACAAAGTTACTTCAGGTCAAAGACACAGAGAACCTATCTCAAAAAGCAAAAAGTTAAAAGTAAAAATAAACAAAATAGAGGTTAAAATAAAATGAACAAAGATGGAAAATACACAGAGAATCTTGATACTGTATGCTATTATGCTCTCTTTGAATCGTTTGAATGCTGAGGAAGGAGCAACAGCTGCTAAAAGATATTTGTTTATAAATGCTGCTGAACTAATCCAACATAGATATTTTGAATTTGGATCTAAGGATATGATACTTTGGAAAGGAGTTTCTTATTTTGTTTTCACAGAGGATGAGACACTGTTCATTTCTTCTATTCCGATTTGGTATGATAGACCACGCCCTCCTGAAGGGTTGCAGTGAACATCTTCAGAAAATTGCTTCGCTCAACTGCCAACTGAGATGAAACTAGCACACAGGTTATACCATGAAAGACCTAATTAACGACGCCCCCATTCAGCAGGAAGCAGTTTGGAGAGAAAAAACTGTGCCCATGTTCCCAAATATGGTTTATAAATGTTCTTTTACATTTAAATGGGGATATGATATAGATATGAATAATTTGCATTAGTATAGATTTTGCTTTATTGATAGAGATTCAAGGTCAATTTTGTTATATGTATAAGTGTTTCTGATTTTGATTAAGGTATTGTGATTGTGTAGTTCATTTAAATATGTACTGTATAATTAAGAAATATAGGTTGTTAATGGATAATCATCGATAATAGTAAAGCTTGTAGTCATGTTAGTTAGATTTTCTAGATATATAGAGATATATTTTAGATAGACATTCTTCATGTCTTTCAAAGATTACAGAATAGGACATTTAATGTTTTAGTAACTGAGGACTTTTCATGACAATGAGACACTCTGCTCCTGGCAGCACCAATGTACTTCAAGAGGAAGATGGGCATCAAAGAGGCACCTTATGGAGTTTGATAGCCATTTGGGCAAGAAACTGCTCTTGCCTGGACTATTGCATAAACTAGACACAGAGAACCCGCAGAGAGAGGACTACTGAACTTGCCTAAGGTGAGATGATCTTTTGGGGTTCCTGATTCATTTTGAAAGAGTCTGTGAGACATTCTGCAGGACACAACAGATAGTGACTGAACTGACTTTGAATTTTCCTGCTTTATGGAAATGTCTGCTGGATATCATGGGCCTGAAGGCTGAAGATGGATGCCCCAACGGTACAAAAGAACTTTGGGTGACTGTCCAGGCAGCGAGATGTCTTTGTCATTTCTAGAGTTTGAAGTTTCTTAGTTCTTGTTTACTTAGGTAATATATCTTTCTGGAGTCTTTGATGGAGTTAAGAATAGTTAGTTATAGTTTTCCTTAGTTATGATAAAGATTATTGTAACTTTTACTTGATAACTGTTTTGTTATATGTAATTTTGCTATGTTAAAGCCTTTTATTTTGTTTAAACCGAAAAAGGGGAAATGATGGAGGAAGGTCATTGGCTAATAAAGGCACTGCCCTGGCCCATTTTATTGGTTAGAGGATAGGTGGGAGGAGTAAACAGAACAAAATGCTGGGAGGAAGAGGAAGTGAGCTCAGAGACTCGACCGCTTTCCTCTTGGGAGCAGACGCCTGAGAGAGACGCCATGCTCCTGGCTCCTGGGCAGACGCACGCTAAGAAGCTCCGACCCAGGATGGACATAGGCTAGAATCTTCCCGGTAAGCGCACCTAGGGGCGCAACACAGATGATTAGAAATGGGCTAAATTAATATGTGAGAATTAGCCTAGAAGAGAATGGGCCAAGCAGTGTTGAAAAGAATACAGTGTCCGTGTAATTATTTCGGGGCATAAGCTAGCTGAGCAGGCGGCCGGGGTGCTGGGAACGCAGCCCCGCCGCTCCTATTACTACACTTCCCACCTCCCCTCCCTAGATGGCCCACTTTCAGTCTCTCAATAAAAAAACAAATAGGCTTCTAAGGGATAATAGTAAAATAAAATAAGATAAAACAAAAACTAATACATCAGAATTTGGGCAAACAAACAGAAGGAAAAGACCCTCAAGAGAAGGCACAAGAAGCAGAGATCCACTCATGTGCACATTCAGGAACCCTATAAAAAACAAATCTGGAAGCCATAATATAAACACAAAATACCTGTAGGATAAAAAGAGAGAACAAAAAATTTATAGATAAAAATTAATAAGATAAAATTAAAAAAGAAAAGCCCTGAAATATTATGAGACAGGGAACCTCTAAAGATGCCATTGAGTTTGGTTTTTGTTGGCCTGAGGACAAACCCTACACAAGAGATTGAACATAGAGAAGTCAAGCTGGTGCCTACACAGAGCCGGCACCCCTGGGTTCCAATGGCTTTGCTACAGGAAGGAACTCTGCACACCATGTAGGAGAAATATACTTGTAACTGGAGGTTTCTCTCCTGCCCACCAGTTCCTGGATAACCACTCTGAGACTTAATATTAATTACAAACTGTTTGGCTTATAGTTCAGACTTATTATTAACTAGCTCTTACAACTTAAATTAACCCATTTCTATTATTCTTTATTTTTCCCCAAGGCTTGCTGCTTGTTACCTCAAATCCTTGTCTGGCAGCTGCTGGTGTCTCCCTGACTCTGCCCTTTTTCTCCTTTTATCTCTGATTTGTTTTCCTGCCTGGCTGTATTCTGCCTGGCTATTGGCCAAATCAGCTTCTTTATTAACCCATTGTAATAAGACATATTCACAGCATACAGAGGGACATTTCACAACATGTAAGCAAGCCATGTAATGCAAACCCTTTGATCTCCAATGGTGTCTGGTCTGTAAAACACGTGAGCGTAATGGTGACATAGAGCTGTGGGGGTAGCCAACCAGTAACTTAAGGCCCACTCCATGAGATGGAACCCATTCCCAACACTGTTTGAGTGCCCAAGAACCTGAGACTAGACAGCTTGGGGACCTAGGGTAAAACCAAATATGTTGTTCTTAAAAAAAAAGGTGTCATTAAAATGAGTCCTAATGAGCTGGAGATGTGGCTCAGAGGTTAAGGGCACTGATTGCTCTTCCAAAGGACCCGGGTTCAATTTCCAGCACCTACATGGCAGCTTATAACTGTCTGTAATTCTAGTTCCAGAGGACCTGACACCCAAAGCAAAACACCAGTGCACACAAAATAAAAACAAATAAATCTTTAAAAAGTGATGACATTCTGCTATACATGAAGATCAATGTCTTGCTCAGTAGTCATCAGAAAAGTTTCTTACAACAGATGGGAACAAACACAGAGACTCATAGTCAGCCATCAGAGAGAGAGACCTTGGAACACTCAGTCCTAAGTAGGATGTCCTTATCCAATCCTTCCCCCTCAGGGCTCAGAGAACCCCATGAAAGAGGAGGAGAAAAGAGTAGAAGAGCCAGAAGGGATGGAGGACACCAAGAAAACATGGCTGTCTAAATCAACATGATCAACACACATATGGACACACAGACGGGGTTTTAGAGCTGAAGTGGACACAAGTGCCATTCCCTAACTCAGAGGCAATCTCCAATTGATAACCATTTGCGAATGAAAATTTGGTTTCCCCCAGGGGAGTCTCAGTGTGGAAGGAAAGTACTCTTTTTTTTAAAAAAATATTTATTTATTTATTATGTATACGATATTCTGTGTGTATGCCTGCATGCCAGAAGAGGGCACCAGACCCCACTACAGATGGTTGTGAGCCACCATGTGGTTGCTGGGAATTGAACTCAGGACCTTTGGAAGAGCAGACAATGCTCTTAACCTCTGAGCCATCTCTCCAGCCCAGAAAAGTACTCTTAAAGGTAGGCAGTGTGTGGGTCTGACTTTTGTTAGCTTTCCAGTCAACTGGTTATACTGAACACAGGGAAGGACTCCTGTCCATGGTGTCCTGGGGCTGGGGTGTCCCGTCACCTTGTCTTACCAAATGCCTTCCCTGTACTCGTAGAGTTGTCCAAAGAAGGTTGAATGTAGATTCTTGTATCTGTACACGTCAACACTCCAGCAGCTGTTATCTGGGTGCTATAATCAAGGCATAGGCCCCTCTCAAGCTACCTTCCTCAGACTGGGGCATGGGTAAGAACTTGAGCTTTCCTTTTCTTTCCTTTCCTTTCCTTTCCTTTCCTTCCCTTCCCTTCCCTTCCCTTCCCTTCCCTTCCCTTCCCTTTCCTCTCTAACAACAAACGGGAAATGCATCTTTAACTTGATGCTGATTTCAGTGAGGATCTGAAAAGACCGGAAGCCATGTTCTTCGTGATTATCCTCAACCAACATGTCCACAGTGTACAAATAATTCTTTCCTTGACCTTGTCAGAGCCGTGAGCCAGATCTCTTTATCCCCAACTTCCCTGGTTCTAACAGTTAATCTTTCCCACCATCAGATCATGAAGTCTTTGGAATTTGTCTGCTTATTTGAGATAATACTGTCTTAGTCAATATTCTATTGCTGTGAAGGGGCACCATGACCAAGGTAACTCATAAAGAGAGCATTAATGGGGGGCTTGCTCATAGTTTCAGAGGGTGAGCCCCCATGTGACAGGAAGCGTATTGCTGGGGTGCTGGATAGTGGATGAGAACTTTACATCTAGATCTACAGGCAGCAGGCAGAGAGGGGGAGACAGACAGACAGACAGTTATAAATAAATAGAGATTGGGCTTGGCATTGGCTTTTGAAACGTCGAAGCCCACCTCCAATGACAAACTTCTTCCAATAAGGCCACACATCCTAATCCTTGCCAAACTCCACGGTGACTGAGCACATACAAATGCATGCGTCCGTGGCAGCTGTTCTCATCCAAATTACTACAGTGCCTCATGTAGCCCAGGTTAGCCATCATTTCACCGTGTAGCCAAGGATGGCCTTGAGCTCCTCATCTTCCTGCTTCTGCTTCCCACCCTCCAGGGCTGAGATTGCTGCGTGGTTCTCTGAGACATTTTGCTGTGTCACGATTACTAATTTCCCTATCAGTTTTTTCACTGTTTGTGGCAGTGGGGTTGGAGCCAGGGCCCAGCATGCTCAGGGAGCCTTCTGCCACAGAGCTTCATCTCTAGCCCTCCCACTCCCACTCCAAAGCAGGTAGATGCTCCCCTGGATAATCCTTCAGTTTACGAGTCAGGACAGCCACTGTATGAAGACTGTCTGCTGACAAGAAAGAAGTACTTGAAGGAAGCAAGGGAGGCTGCTGGTCCTCACTGATTTGCAAAGGGGACTGACTTCAAGATACGTTTATGGGGCTGGCAAGATGGCTCAGCGGGTACAAATACTTGTGGCCAAGCCTGGGAATCCGAGATGGATTCCTGGAACTCACATGGTTTAAAGAGAGAAAGATTTCCCCAAGTTGTCCTCTGACTTTCACAAGCTCACCTTGACACACTTATGCAGCATGCACACATGCACATGGCTCAGTAGTCACTTGTTGGTGGCTGTGGTGGAGACAGAAGGGAAAGGACCAAAATGTGCATAGGAATTCCATATTTAAAAAAAGTGTATGTTGAGCCAGTGACCTTTGCAAACACTCTAGGGTTATCATCACGTTAGATCGCTGTTTATCCAAATGTAGAGGTGTGTCTGCAAAAACATTGATTGTTTGCTTAAAAAAAGTAAAATAAAGTTGTGATATGTTCTGTGGAGAGCCTTCTTGTGATCCCAAAAAAGACACTGAAGGATGGAAGAGAAGAGATGAAGAGAGATCTAATTTTTTAAAAAATATGCATGGGTGTTAGCCTGTGTATGTATTTTGCAATACATGCATGCAGTGCCCAAAGAAACCAGCAGAGGGCATCAGGTTTACCCTGGAACTGGAGTTAGATTGTACTGTCATGCAGGTGCTAGGAACCGACACAGGTCCTCTGCAAGAACAGAGCTCTTAACTACTGAGCTGTCTCTCCAGTCTCAAGATATAAGTTAAACTGAGGTGCCAGAGCTAGTAGTTAACACGGAGTCAGGTATGAGCATGGCTGTGCTTGCCTCTGCTTTTAAATCTCCAAGTCTAGAGACAGCAAAATGGTTCAGTGGTCAAACAAGCTTGCCATCAAGACTGAAGGCCTGAGTTCAGTGCCCAGGGCCAACATGGGGGAAGGAGAGACGTGACTCCCACAGTTGTCCTCTGACCTCTATGCATAGGCCATGGCATGCACCTGTACACACACACACACACACACACACACACACACACACACACACACAGGCACACAACACACTCACACACAAATAAATAAATAATGATAAGATATATTTTTAAAAAATCTAGTGTTCAGGCTGTGAACATTTGGATAGGAATGTGCTATACATTTTCTGTGGCTGTGGGGACGGAGCACTGGAAGGCACAGCACTCACTGCAGGGAAGAGAAAGGAATTGGTCTGGTTGCCTAGCAACACTTAAAAACCCCCAGAGAAGGAGGTGAGTCACCAGGAATGAGACTGAGTGGAGGCGGTAGAGGAGGGGCAGTGTCCTCCTATCCCAGTGTGGCTGCCTGGACTAGGAGGGAAGCCCGCAGGTTCCTCTTCAATTTTCTAATGGTCAGCATTTATCATTTCACAGCCGCCATTTGGATAAGTGAGGTCGTTAGTTCCCAAAGCATACTCCAGTGATCCTTGGCCTTGTGGGGGTGGGATGTGTTAGGAATATTTCCTAAGCGAGCTCTCTGACGATGCAAAAATTCCCAATCAAGCCAAATCCATTGCTGGTGGGAATGCAAACTTGTGCAACCACTCTGGAAAGCAGTGTGGTGGTTTCTCAGGAAATTTGGGATCAACCTACCCCAGGACCCAGCAATACCACTCTTGGGAATATACCCAAGAGAGGCCCTATCATACAACAAAATTATATGCTCTACTATGTTCATAGCAGCATTGTTTGTAATAGCCAGAACCTAGAAACAACCTAGATGCCCTTCAATGGAAGAATGGATGAAGAAAGTATGGAATACTTACATATTAGAGCACTACTCAGTAGTAAAAAACAAGGACTTCTTGAATTTTGCATGCAAATGGATGGAAATAGAAAACACTATCCTGAGTGAGGTAAGCCAGACCCAAAAAGAGGAACATGGGATGTACTCACTCATATTTGGTTTCTAGCCATAAACAAAAGACATTGAGCCTATAATTAGTGATCCTAGAGAAGCTAAATAAAGAAAACCCAAAGAAAAACATTTAGGCATCCTCCTGAATATTAGCCTTCATCAGGCGATGAAAGGAGACAGAGATAGAGACCCACACTGGAGCACCGGACTAAAATCTCAAGGTCCAAATCAGGAGCAGAAGGAGAGAGAGCATGAGCAAGGAACTCAGGACTGCGAGGGGTGCACCCACACACTGAGACAATGGGGATGTTCTATCGGGAACTCACCAAGGCCAGCTGGCCTGGGTCTGAAAAAGCATGGGATAAAACCGGACTAGCTGAACATAGCGGACAATGAGGACTACTGAGAACTCAAGAACAATGGCAATTTTTTTTTTTTTTTTTGGTTTTTGAGACAGGATTTCTCCGTAGCTTTTGGTTCCTGCCCTAGAACTATCTCTTGTAGACCAGGTTTTTGTTTTTTTGTTTTTTTTTTTGTTTTTTTTTTTTTCGAGACAGGGTTTCTCTGTGGCTTTGGAGCCTCTCCTGGAACTAGCTCTGTAGACCAGGCTGGTCTCGAACTCACAGAGATCCGCCTACCTCTGCCTCCCGAGTGCTGGGATTAAAGGCGTGCGCCACCACCGCCCGGCTAGACCAGGTTTTTGATCCTACTGCCCGTACTGGCTTTGTGGGAGCCTAGGCAGTTTGGATGTTCACCTTACTAGACCTGGATGGAGGTGGGTGGTCCTTGGACTTCCCACAGGGCAGGGAACCCTGACTGCTCTTTGGGCTGACGAGGGGGGGGACTTGATTGGGGGAGGAGGAGGGAAATGGGAGGTGGTGGCGGGGAAGATACAGAAATCTTTAATAAATAAATTAAAAATTAAAAAATAAAATAAAAAAAGAACGTGGCTGCCAGCAGGCGTGGCTGCTGGTAGGCGTGGCTGCTGGTAGGCGTGGCTGCTGGTAGGCGTGGCTGCTGGTAGGCGTGGCTGCTGGTATTCGTGGCTGCTGGTATTTGTGGCTGCTGGTATTCGTGGCTGCTGGTATTCGTGGCTGCTGGTATGCTGTGTCCCAGAGGATGGCTCCACACCCACTCACATGTGGGCAGCACTAATTGGACTCTGTTATGTAGAGAAAGAGAGAAAGACATAAAATGGGGAACAGGTGAGGTGGGGGATGGCCTGGGAGGAGTCAGCTTGGGGGAAAGAGGATAAATACAAAGTACATTGTATACAAGTGTGGAATTCTCCAAGAACAAATAAAAATATAGTTTGAAAGAATTTCTTGCATTAAATTTCAAAATGTCTTTTAACCTCTCAGTTCATTTGCATACCTGTAAGGTTTTTGTTTTCTTTGTTTTTTGAGACAAGGTCTGTAGTAATGGGGGCGGCAGGGCTGCATTCCCAGCACCCTGGCCACCTGCTCTGATAGCTTATGCCCCGAAATAATTACACGGACACTGTATTCTTTTAAACACTGCCTGGCCCATTCTCTTCTAGGCTAATTCTCACATATTAATTTAGCCCATTTCTAATAATCTGTGTGTAGCACCCCAAGGTGCGCTTACCGGGGAGATTCTAGCCTAGTCCATCCTGGGTTGGAGCTTCATTCCCGGGAGCAGGGCATGGCGTCTCTCTCTGAGGCGTCTGCTCCCGAGAGAGCTGTGGAGTCTCTGAGCTCACTTCCTCTTCCTCCCAGCGTTCTGTTCTGTTTACTCCTCCCACCTATCCTCTAACCAATAAAATGGGCCAGGGCAGTGCCTTTATTAGCCAATGACCTTCCTCCATCATTTCCCCTTTTTCGGTTTAAACAAAAAAAAAAGGCTTTAACATAGCAAAATTACATATAACAAAACAGTTATCAAGTAAAAGTTACAATAATCTTTATCATAACTAAGGAAAACTATAACTATAACTAACTATTCTTAACTCCATCAAAGACTCCAGAAAGATATAATATTACCTAAGTAAACAAGAACTAAGAAACTTCAAACTCTAGAAATGACAAAGACATCTCGCTGCCTGGACAGTCACCCAAAGTTCTTTTGTACCATTGGGGCATCCATCTTCAGCCTTCAGGCCCATGATATCCAGCAGACATTTCCATAAAGCAGGAAAATTCAAAGTCAATTCAGTCACTATCTGTTGTGTCCTGCAGAATGTCTCGCAGACTCTTTCATGAATCAGGAACCCCGAAAGATCATCTCACCTTAGGCAAGTTCAGTAGTCCTCTCTCTGCGGGTTCTCTGTGTCCAGTTTATGCAATAGTCCAGGCAAGAGCAGTTTCTTGCCCAAATGGCTATCAAACTCCATAAGGTGCCTCTTCGATGCCCATCTTCCTCTTGAAGTAGATTGGTGCTGCCAGGAGCAGAGTGTCTCATTGTCATGAAAAGTCCTAAATTATTAAAACATTTAAAATGCCATATTCTATAATCTTTGAAAAATATGAAGAATGCCTATCTAAAATATATCTATGTACATCTAGAAAATCTTAACTAACATGACTACAAACTTGACTATTATGATTATCTATTAACAATCTATATTTCTAATTATACAGTACATATTTAAATGAACTACACAATCACAATACCTTAATCAAAATCAGAAACACTTACACATATAACAAAATTGACCTTAAATTTAAATCACTAAAACAAAATCCATATCAATGTAAATTATTCATATCTCTATCATATCCCCCTTTAAATGTAAAAGGACGTTTATAAACCATATTTGGGAACATGGGCGCAGTTTTTTCTCTCCAAACTGCTTCCTGCTGAATGGGGGCATCGTTAATTAGGTCTTTCATGATATAACCTGTGTGCTAGTTTCATCTCAGTTGGCAGTTGAGCGAAGCAATTTTCTGAAGATGTTCACTGCAACCCTTCAGGAGGGCGTGGTCCATCATACCAAATCGGGATAAATGCAATCCACAAGGTCTGACCCTCTGTGAAAACAAAAGAAGAATCTCTTTTCCAAAGTATCATATCCTTAGATCCAAATTCATAATATCTATGTTGGATTAGTTTAGCAGCATTTATAAATAAATATCTTTTAGCATCTGTTGCTCCTTCCTCAGCATTTAAATAATTTAAAGAGAGCATAATAGCATATAGTGTCAAAATTCTCTGTGTATTTTCCATCTTTGTGCAGCTTTGTTTTAACCTCTATTTTGTTTATTTTTACTTTTAACTCTTTGCTTTTTGAGACAGGCTCTCTGTATCTTTGGCCTGAAGTAACTCTGTAGACCAGGCTGTCTTTGAACTCTCAGAGATCCGCCTGTCTCTGCCTCCCAGGCATTTGGGATTAAAGGTGTACACTACTACACCTTGAACTCACAGAGATCTGCCTGCCTCTGCCTTCTAGGCACTGGGATTAAAGGCGTGTGCTACCACACACAACAACTCTCTTCCTTTTTTTTTTTTACTTTAAGAACTTCAACTTTTAGTCTGCATATATTTTTAACACATTTAAAACCATTTAGAAATTTTCTTTGTCTTTGAATCTCTCTTTACTGTATATCTCTCTTTTTCCGACCACAAGAGTCTTTCATTTACCAAGCAATATCAGTAGGATTAAAGGTGTGGCTTTGCCGGCTGGATCCAGCCCATTCCTTAGCTTTCCAGCCTCATGGCTGAGGTACTGGCTGTAGCCAGCAAGCGAGCTTCAGCAGCCTGTGCTTGCAAACCGCACAAACCGCCTGCGTAAAAGAGTCAGAGTTTGTCCTGGCAGGACAGCCCAGAAAGCCGGCATTTTTAAACGGCGCAGCTTTTTTCCTGCTATGGCTGAAAACCGAAAAGCATGCGTTCAGCTTTTCATCAACACCGTTTAAGTGTTTCGTGGCAGGACCTCTTAATGAGCTGCAGGCTTTTGCAGCTAAAGCTGAGTCAGGAAGCCTCTCTTAGATGAGGCGCCTGCTTGCCTCTAGCAAGCAGAGCAGACCCGAGAACACAGCGAGTCTAGTTGCCATCAAACAAATCGTAGCACTTTACTCCAAATGCTCTATTCAAAAGCTCTGTCTCCCGCAGGAGCCAGACAGAGATCGCAATGGCGGCACAGCCCCAGGAAGTCGCACTTTAAAATGACACAGCGTTTTTTCTGCTACTGTTGCCGAATCAGGAAATCTCTCTACAGCACGCCACCAACAAACAGCAAAAATCTGTGTTAAACTCTCTTTCCCTTATTTTTAAGCCTTCTCAGGTTTTTTAAATGGGTTTAGTTGTCCACACGTCTGGGCGCCAACCTGTAGTAATGGGGGCGGCGGGGCTGTGTTCCCAGCACCCCGGCCGCCTGCTCTGATAGCTTATGCCCCGAAATAATTACACGGACACTGTATTCTTTTAAACACTGCCTGGCCCATTCTCTTCTAGGCTAATTCTCACATATTAATTTAGCCCATTTCTAATAATCTGTGTGTAGCACCCCAAGGTGCGCTTACCGGGGAGATTCTAGCCTAGTCCATCCTGGGTCAGAGCTTCATTCCCGGGAGCGGGGCATGGCATCTCTCTCTGCTCCCGAGAGAGCTGTGGAGTCTCTGAGCTCACTTCCTCTTCCTCCCAGCGTTCTGTTCTGTTTACTCCTCCCACCTATCCTCTAACCAATAAAATGGGTCAGGGCAGTGCCTTTATTAGCCAATGACCTTCCTCCATCAAAGGTCTCTCTGTAACAGCCCTGTCTGTCCTGAAAATCATTCTGTAGACCAGGCTGGCCTCGAACTCACAGAGATCCTCCCACCTCTGCCTCCTGAGTGCTGGGATTAAAGGTGTGTGCCATCACTGCCCAGTGCCTGTAAGGTTTCTATTATTTGATTCCATGTTGCTACCATCATTTGTGATTATCTTCCTGAGTCTAAAGTTGCATGGGAAATGCAACGAATTTCTGACTGGCTAGGTGGAAATGCAGATATCTGAAGAGACGACTGTCTTCCAGTCACTTTTGCTCCTGTAAATAACCCACCTCATCCCCAGTCACCCAATCAAACTCACGGATTCACCCTCCACCTCATCCCCAGTCACCCAATCAAACTCACGGATTCACCAACTTGAACTTCAATGATGTCCTTACTTTGATCTGTTCTTAGTTCTCTGTCTGGTACCCGTAGATGTTTGTTCTTGTCTCCTCAGGAAGAGTGTCGCTCAATGGGTAGCTTTGTCAACTCGAAGTCAAATAAAGTCAGCTGGGGACTGAGTTTCAATGGAGCTCTGTCTCCATTGGGTTGGCCTGTGGGTGTGCCTATAGGGGACTGTCTTAACTAAGTTAGAGTTATGTAGGAAGACACAGCCCACTGTGAGGGGCGCTATTCCCTAGACAGGGAGTCCTGAACCGCACAAGAGTGGAGAAACTGAACTTAAGCAAACAAACAAGCAAGGGAACAAGTCTTTCTGTCTTGATGTTAGATGTCATGTGACCAGTCATTTGACGTTCCTGCCTTGACTTCTCCACAATGATGTACTATAACCTGGAATTGTAGGCTGAGATAACCCCTCTGCCCCCAAGTAGCTCTTTGCTGGGTTGTTTTATTGCAACAACAGAAACGAAACTAGGACTCTAAGTAAGCACTCTACTGGGCTGTATTCCCAGCCCTGTAGTGGGATCTTAAGTGCTCAGCTGGGTGGCATCAACCACATTCACACTGTTTTTTTTTTTTATTGAGAAAAGGAAAAAAAAGTTTCCGCCTCCTCCCAGCCTCCCATTTCCCTCCCCCTCCTCCCACCCTTCTCCCCCTCCCCCCACTCCTCTCCCCCTCCCTCTCCAGTCCAAAGAGCAGTCAGGGTTCCCTGCCCTGTGGAAAGTCCAAGGTTCCATACTAACTTTGACCCCCAAGACTGTGCATGTCACAAAACTGAGACTCTGTATCCAGTGAAGTCTCACATTCTCTCCCTATTCCCAGCCTCTGGCAACCCACACCCTAGCTTCTCTCTGGGAATGATAGTCAGACACACAGCTTGTGGAAGTGGAATCACAGTAATCAGAAACTGCCGGGAGAGCTATTCTCACTTGACCTGACATCCTCAGTGCCCACCCAGGCACAGCATAGGTCGGCAATCTCCTTCTTTGTGTGGCCGAGATTCAGCTGTAAGTGCGCACCACACTTCATTCATGATTTAATCATCTTTTGATGGGCACGGGCTGCGCCACCTTTGAATGGAATACCACTGTTGGGAACGTGAGCTCTGCACATAGCCGCAAAGATCAATTTTCAACTCTTTGGTTGCTCTCGTTTCATTTCTGTTGCTGTGATAAGATATCCCAACAAAGAGGCAATATAAGGAAGGAAAGGGTTAGTTTGGCTCACGATCCCATGTTACAGCCCGTTTTTATGGGGAATTCAAGGTAGGCATTTACAACAGCACATCGGCAGTCAAGAGCAAAAAGAATAAACACAGACCCTTGCTTAAATGCTTGCTCTCAGCTGGATTTCCCTTCTCATACAGTTCATGACCCCTGTGCCTAAGGAATGGTGCCACTCACAATGGGCTGTCTCTTTCTACATCAATTGAAAATTAAGACAGTCTCCCACAGACATGCCCACGGGCCAACATATCTAGGCAAGTCCTCATTAATACTCCTGTCCCAGGCTGTTCTAGGTTGTGTCAAGTTGACAGTTACAACTAGCCAGTGCAGTAGTGTAAATCAAATGTGGAATTGCTGGATGGTGTGCAATTTATGTGATTCGCTTACGTCCGACCCTGTCAGAAGGTACAACCTACCCACAATGTGAAAAAGGTCCAGTTTCTCCAAGACACACCGGTGTTTTTTTTTTTTTTCCCATTCTATCTCACGGACACTGTGATGTCTAGTTTATGTCGTCTTGACACAAGCCAGGGCCATCTGGGAAGGGGGAGCTTCAACAGAGAAAATGCCACCATATCTATCTGTGGGTAAATGAGTGGAGACATTTTCTTGATTAACGATTGACATAGAAAGGCTCACTCCATTATGGGTGGTGCCCCCACCACTGCCACTAGGCAGGTGGTCCTGGGTTGTATAAAAAAAGCAAAAACCAGGCTAAGCAAGCCATGAGAGGCAAGTCGGTGAGCTGCATTCCTCCACAGTCTTTGCACTGTGGAGGTTCCTCCAGGCTCCTGCTCTGAGTTCTTGCCCCGAGTTTCCTCACTGTGGACTGTGATTTGATTGTTTAAGCCAAATAAACCCTTTTCTGCCCAGGTTGGTTCTGATCATGGTCGTTGTCACAGCCATAGAAGGCAAGCTAGGATAGACACTAGCCGTGTTTAGTGTGGTGGATGTGGTGGTTTCTTCCTTCTTTTTGTGTGTATGCATGGGTGCTCATGCCTGTGTGCACACACAGGCCAGAGGCCATGTTGAGCATCCTGCTCTATCACTCTCCAACTTATTCCTTCTAAACAAGGTCTCTCAGTGAAGCTGGACCTAAGCTGGTGGCCAGCAATCCTCAACAATCCTTCTGCCTCTGCTCCCCGCAGTGCTGGGAGCCATATTGCTTACCCTAGCAGCTGCATCTCTTACATTATGTCCAACAATGAACGAGTGGTGGATATATAACTGTACTTAGAACTCCACACTGAAATGAGCAAGATGCTAACCTGTCATCTGGATCTTGCTACAACAGAAGGAAAGGAAGGACTGGTGGTGTGGGAGGTCCTTTTGTCTATGTGTTGCTTTTATTGGTTAATGAATAGGGAACTGCTTTGAGCCTGTGGCAGGGAAAAACAGAACTAGGTGGGGAAACCTAGGCTGTATGCTGGGAAAAAGAGGGCAGAGTCAGAGAGACACCATGGAGCCGCCGTCAGAGAGACATGCTGAAACTTTGCTGGTGAGCCACTGCCACATGGTGATACACAGATTAATAGAAATGGGTTAAATTGATATGTAAGAGTTAGCCAATAAGAAGCTAGAGCTAATGGGCCAATCAGTGATTTAATTAATACAGTTTCTGTGTGATTATTTTGGTTCTGGGATGAATAATCGGCCTTCTTGCAACAGATTGGTGCATGCTACAATGGGGATTAACCTTGAGAACGCACAAGAGGGAAAGGTACCAACCACAAAAGGCTACACATCGTGAGACCCATACTAGGCTGATCCAGAGAGCAGAAAGATGAGGGGCTGGAGGATAGCTCAGTTGGTAAGGTGATTGCTTTGCAAGCCTGATGATCTGAGTCTGAGTTCCTAGAATCCATGAGATGGCTCAGTGGTTAGAGTGCCTGCCACACAAATGTGAGGACCAGAGTTCAGATTTCAGAACTCACACAAATGCCACATAGGCATGTAGTTCCAGCGTCGGAAGGCAGAGACGGGGGGGGGGGGGCTCACCAAAGCAGTTTGACTACAGAGAACAGGCATATAGGTGAGCCCTGGGTTTGATTGACAGACTCTTCCTCAACAAACAAGGTGGGAAATCAATCGGGAATGATTCCTTACATCAACCTTGGGCCTCTGTATGCACATGCATACGTGCATATGTGCATCCCCACAGATGTGTGGAATGGCATGTGGAGAGCATAGACTCATTTCCAAATCAGGAAGGCAGGTGACAGTGGCGCACAGGTTACAGCAGGTGGCCTCAAATCACATTCATGCAATGGACTGAGACCAAGCTTCCTATTCATGAATGAAGAGGGAAGCTGCTCACCTCCCTACAGAAAGGCTCCTTCTGTGTAACCCTACCACCTACCATCATTTACGTGTCAGGTACGGGGGGGGGGGAGTACAGGGGGCACTGAGCAGAGACAAAGGTGAGACCCCACTGTTTAAAATGGGCTGCAGTCCCTTGGGTTTTCTGAAGGGACAAAGCTGAACACAAAAAGGTTTGGCTTTTTTATTTAAAAATATAATTATTTATTAACATATTTTTAAAAAAATCCTTCTCATTTTAATTGGGTAGGAATGTGCTATACATTTTTTTTTCCTGCTCCCCTTCCCTCCTAAGGTCTGGATTCTTGATTTTCCCAGGGTCTAGAACAGGACTCGTGTTTCAAATGTGTTGGTTTCTGCATAAGTGGGCATTAGGAAGCCATACATTCATAAGATAAGATGGATAAGAAATAAGAGAGATGGAACTGGGGTTGGAGAGATGATGGAACAATTTAAAGAGGAAGTCACTTTTGCAGAGAACCAGAGTTGGGTTCCCAGCACCCATGCAACTCAATGTCCCTTGACTCCAGCTCTGGGCATCTGGCACGCTCTGGTTTTGGAAGGCACTGCAGTCACGTGCACATACTCCCCATCCCTGCAACATAATAAAGAAACTAAAGTGTGAAAGGCGGAGCTGTGAGAAGAGAGGGAGAGTGTTGTATTCAGGCAGAACAGAACTCTAGAAGAGAGAGCAGGGCGGCGGTGGAGGAGCACGCCTTTAATCCCAGCACTAGGGAGGCAGAGCCAGGTCAGCCTGGGCTATGGAACAAGTTTCAGGACTGTCAGGGTTATACAAAGAAACCTTGCCTTGAAAAACAGACAGACAAGCAAACAAAGATTGTAGAAGACAAAGAAAAACAAAAAGTTGAACATACAGAATTAAAGAAATTCAGAGAAATGCAAAGACAGTGCAAGTCAGAGGCAAAGAGACAGGATGAAGGGACAGGAGTATGGTGGCAGGGAGACTCACAGACA